>NW_021703778.1:39578492-39663700 GCF_005190385.1 Monodon monoceros | reverse complement strand
CAGCAAGATCTTTTTTGATCCACCTCCTAGCATAATGGAAATAAAAACAAAAATAAACAGATGGGACCTAATGAAACTTCAAAGCTTTTGCACAGCAAAGGAAACCATAAACTAGACGAAAAGACAACCCTCAGAATGGGAGAAAATATTTAAAAACGAATCAACGGACAAAGGATTAATCTCCAAAATATATAAACAGCTCATGCAGCTCAATATTAAAAAAACAAACAACCCAATCCAAAAATGGGCAGAAGAGCTAAATAGACATTTTTCCAAAGAAGACATACAGATGGCCAAGAGGCACATGAAAAGCTGCTCAACATCACTAATTATTAGAGAAATGCAAATCAAAACTACAGTGAGGTTATCACCTCACACGAGTTAGAATGGGCATCCTCAGAAAATCTACAAACAACAAATGCTGGAGAGGGTGTGGAGAAAAGGGAACCCTCTTGCACAGTTGGTGGTAATGGCAATTGATACAGCCACTATGGAGAACAGTATGGAGGTTCCTTAAAAAACTCAAAATAGAATAACCATATGATCCAGCAATCCCACTACTGGGCATATACCCAGAGAAACCCATAATTCAAAAAGACATGCACCCCAATGTTCATTGCAGCACTATTTACAATAGCCAGGTCATGGAAGCAACCTAAATGCCCATTGACAGATGAATGGATAAAGAAGATATGGTACATTTATACAATGGAATATTACTCAGCCATAAAAAGGAACGAAACTGGGTCATTTGTAGAGACATGGATGGATCCAGAGACTGTCATACACAGTGAAATAAGTCAGAAAGAGAAAAACAAATATCGTATATTAATGCATGTATGTGAAACCTAGAAAAATGGTACAGATGAACCGGTTTGCAGAGCAGAAATTGAGACACAGATGTAGAGAACGTATGGACACTAAGGAGGGAAAGCGGCCGGGGGTGGGCGTGGGGGTGGGATGAATTGGGAGATTGGGATTGACATGTATACACTGCTGTGTATAAAACTGATGACTAATAAGAACCTGCTGTATAAAAAATAAATAAAATTTAAAAATTAAAAAAAAAAAAGAATGAGGGCTTCCTTGGTGGCACAGTGGTTAAGAATCTGCCTGCCAGTGCAGGGGACACGGTTTTGAGCCCTGGTCTGGGAAGATCCCACATGCCATGGAGCAAGTAAGCCTGTGCGCCACAACTACTGACCCTGTGCTCTAGAGCCAGTGAGCCACAACTACTGAGCCCACACACCACAACTACTTAAGCCTGTGCGCCTAGAGCCCGTGCTCCGCAACAAGAGAAGCCCCTGCTAGCCACAACTAGAGAAAGCCTGAACGCAGCAATGAAGACCCAATGCAGCCAAAAAGAAATAAAATATAAATTTTTTAAAAAGAATGAAAAATGAATGAATAAATTTATGACATACATACTATGGTCCAGGAAATCTTCAGATGGGTACAGTTCACTTAGTTTAAAAAAAAAAAACAACTGACTTAATTATTACCCTCACTGAGCTTACAGTCTAGTGGTGTAGACCGGCAGCATAAAAACCCATAAATGAATATATGGAAACAAAATTTAAGGCATACTATGATAGAATATAAAAGAGTACCATAAGAGAAAATAACAGGTCAGGATGGAGGTGTAGTGATTATTGTAAATAGTATGGTTGGGAAGGCTTCCCTGGAAGTAAAATTTAAGCTGAGAACGAAGGATGAGTTGACCAGTGCAAAATATAAGTGGAACATTGTTCCAGACAGAAAACAACATTTATAATAAGAGTGATCTATTCAAGGTATTGGAAAGAGGGCCACCACAGCTGAAGCAAGCTGGGCTTTGGAGGTTGTATAAAAATGTAGTCCTCATTGTAAGAGCAATGAAAAAGCCATTGTCATGTATTAAGAAGAGAGTGTTATCCAACTTTCATGTAAAAAGGATGATTCTGGGTGCTATTTGAAGAACAGATTGAGGGCAGTTGGGTCACAGGTATCTGTACAGAAATAGAAATTGTTAGCGCCTTCTAAACCAGGGGTCAGCAAACTTCTATAAAGGCCTAGATAGCAACTATTTTAAGGTTGGCAGTTCATGTAGTCCCTGTCGTAACTAAACTATCACTGCAGCATGTAAACCCCTGCAGACAATACATAAATTAATTAGCATGGCTGTATTCCAGTAAAGTATTATTTACAAGTATAAGTAGTTGGCTAGATCTGACTTGCAAGCTGTAGTTTTCTGAAATTTAGATATTGCTCTTCACTCAGCCCAAAAGATCATCAGGGAGATGCTAATCTCCAAGTTCTGTGATGTATCCCATAGACTGGTCACAGTGACTGTCATATAGTAGGTGTTCAGTAAATATTTGTTTAAAGAAAAAGCAATGTAGAAAGCCATGATATTTAAACTTGTCTAATCAGAAAAAAAAATTAATTGATTCATACCTTGGCTTGGTGTCACTAAACTAGCTTCCTGCCCATAACAAAATTTATTGCAGAATGACTCATCGTCAGTGATACTGGTCAATTAGCTTAGTGGAGAACGTATTTCAAATTTGCCTTGACTTGTATTTCTCTCTAATATCCTATTTTTTTCTTATTAATGGAGAGATTCTACATGTGATAGATTTCATCCCTTCTTGTTTTGGAATATTTTACAGTCTCCTTTTGGTGTTAGTGTATACTTAAATAGATTCAAGGTTTTTTATTTATCCTTACTTGATGGATAAGATTTATATATTTACGATATTTAATCATGTGATATTTGGATGTTGGATATTGGAAAGCGCATGTATCTAAGCAGTATCCCCAACACCAAGATGCTGGGTGAGCATGAAAAACCTGGTGCATTTTTTATTACTAGTGAGTAGGAGGCATAGAATTTACATGACAAGACCCCATAAACAGAAAAGATTAGTAGATAGAAACCTGAGCTTGAATTAGTAGGAATTGGGGATGATTTTGGCATTAACGTGTCCATTACCTTTGTTTCCTTGAAAAAGTCATCATTGCGCTTCTTATGGGGTGCTAGTTATGACGGTGATAGGTGTTTGCTAATTTGAAATGGGGATTGGGAAAGGTATTGCAATGTTTAAATAAAAGCTTAACCCATGTAAACCTTTCTTAAAGTTTATTTCTTTTTAGCTCAGCTTCAGATGTCATATAGGAGGCAACACATGGTCAATAAAAACTCCTTGGAATCTGCCAGCCAAGCTGTTCTTTGTCCTCATTATATTCCCTGTGAGACTCCAGGGATCACTGCTATGAGGATTGTTTTCTTGTAAGAAAAATATCATGACTGATTCATGGTAAGTTAGTATAGTTACAGTAGCTTATTTTTAAAGCTTTGAGAAGGTTTTTTCTTACATATATTTTTAGAAAATAAATGTACAGTCAGTGGAAAACTTGAAAAGTACACAAAATAAAAAAAATAAATAAAGCGATGAAACCACTCTGCAGGGAGACACCCAGTTGTACATAAAATTGGGATCATGCTGAAAGCATTGCTTTGTGACCTGCTTTTAAACACTTTATAACATAGCATATACATGACATTAGCAAGTCTTCTCGATATGGTTATTATTGGTCCTATCAAAAAGTATTTGATAATCATATAACTTTGGACACATTGCTTGAGTCTAAGTTTTCACTATTATAAGTAATAGTATGAAGAATGTTTTTGTACATATTAATCGTGTTTTCTTAAATTACAAAAAGTATAATTTAAAGTATAAAACATATAGATATTTTTAAACTCTTGACACATAACCCTGAATTACCCTTCAGAGAGTTAACGACATATTTGCTGCAGCAGTGCAAGATATTAGCAGTTTTGGTATATCTCACCAATACTGAATATTGCCTTTATTTTTTTTGCAACTACACAGACTATAAGTATTTAATTTCTTTGGCTTTGATTTTTAATTAGTTTAATTTAAAAAATTGTCATTGATACTTCCTACTTTATAAATTATTCATCTCACTTTTTCTCAATAGCTATTTATTTTTATATACTTATAATTCTATTAGCCTTTTGCCTAAATATGTCTTTATATGTAGCAAATATTCTCTCAGTTTGTCATTTATATTTTAACTGTGTTTATGAAGTTTTCATTACACACAAATTTTAAATTATATTCAATGATAGTCCACATCTATTTAGTTTTACTACATGTTCCAGATTGTACTAAATTATTGACACATGCTATTTTATTTAATCTGTAAATCACCTCTAATGTGCATATAATAATTATTCTTATTTTCAGATGAGGAAACTGAGGCAAAGGGAGGTGGCTCAGTGTCCTGCCCAAGGTCACACACCAACTAGTAAGCAGCAAAGCTGGCCTTTAAAGCCAGACAGTCTGACTCCAGAGTCCACTTGGTTAATTATTATGTTTTCTATATTTTCTTTGAGGTTTTCGCCTCAAAGAGCCTGACCCCCTCTAAATTGGATAATTTCCCATTTCTGACACTCCTCTCTTTGCCTAGCTCTCCATTTTCTTCTTTTCCTTTCTCTTTCCCTTCCTCTTTTCCCCTTTGCCTTCCTTTTCTCCTTCTCCACATTCTATATTCTCTTTATTCCATCTGGAATTTATGTTGAGTTACGGTGTGAGGTAAAAATGCAAGTTAGGTCTTCAAATTGTTAAACGATTACTCCTATACTACTTATTAAATAATCTAGCATTTTGTCAATTATTTATAATGCCATCTTTATCACATGGGAAATAGTCATACTCGGATGTGTATTTTATTTCATTGTTCTGTTATTATTGAAGCTGTTTATGCTGTTGTTGTTGTTATAGCAATACCACATAGTTTAAAATGTTTTAGTTCCGTAATGTTTTATTATCCGAGAATGTAAATACTTTTTCACAACTATCTCAACAAATTGACGGTAATAATTATACGCTCTGCTATATAGACTTTTTATTGTGTTAGCCTTTCCCCCTTTTTGCTTTACACTAGTTTTCAAATAATGTGTTGTTCCCCTAGCACTCCAAAGTAATCATTGGGAGTATTTTATTTTTGTTTTTCTGTATCATTGTAAACTGACGGATTTAAACATATTGATGTGCCCTAATTAACTATCTTTGGTCAGTGGAAACTCTCTATGTTTTACGATGGATCATTTTCAATCAAACACTAACAATCTTTGGTTACTTTCTATGATCCAGACTTATTTTCCACATTTCCTACCCCAAATCAGGAATCAACCATATCTTCAAGGATCACTGGTTAATTTTGTGGTTAAGTAGTTCAAGATCTGAGTGTTAAAGATGCTCATTGCTATTGCTTTGGTCACAGTTTCTAGGTTTTTTTCACTGAACAAAAAAACTATATTATGAGTCCATGCTGATATTTCCATTCCAATGAAGGATTATAGTCTTTCGCATATATTATTTGATTTATCCTTTGATGCTAAAAATCTTTATTAACATAATCATTTACTTGATAAACACTCACAACTGTTTATAATAATTTAAGATGTGTGCATTTTTTGTTTTAGCTCTTTTATCTTTAGCATATAATCCATTAAGGGTGTACAGTGAAATGACTGTGTTTTAAAGTCATTTGAAAAATCTTATCTCTGTATTGTTATTCCAATCACTCAATTCAAAGATTTATATGTCAATTTTACATTTAATAGTTAGCAATTCCTTATGTAATTTTGTTCCAAAAATAATATGTATTTATATGGTGTTCATGTCACAACAAAACAAAGTGTATTAGAGAAGTCTAACTTCTACCCCTGTTTCTGCCTCCCCCTATAGAATTTCAAAATATACGGTTTTCCTTCCATTTTTTCAATATAGGAGATTCTATCTATCTATCTATCTATTCATAGATCTGTCCCCCTCTCTTTGTTAAATGGTGGTATAATATGCAGAACTTTCTCTTTCTTGCTTTTTTTTAACTTAACAATACACCCCAGTCTCGTAAAGTAGCATATAAATTTAAATTTTAATTATGTAGTAGCTCATTATGTATTCATAATTTATTTACCTAGTTCCCTTTTGATGGAAAAATGGGTCAGTATTTTACTAGGATAAATTGCTAAAATGAACCTTTGTGAATATGTCTTTCCATAATTTTAGAATGTATCATTGTGATAACTTTCTAAAACAGAGATTGCTGGGTCAAAGAGTATATGCATATATACTTTTGCTAGCTATTACTAAATTGGTTATGCAATTTTACCTTTCCACTGGTAATCCATGAGAGTGTCTATCTTTGCTGGCTAAACAACAGGGTATTTTGTCAAACTTTTGGATTTTGTCAATTTGAAAAGTATTTCAGTATAGTTTTTAATTTTCATATTTCTTACTATGAGTGAGGCTGACATCTTTTCATTTGTTAAGGACCATTTGCTTTTCAGTTTCTATAAACTGATGTCTTTATGTATCTTGCCTATTTGTGTATAGGGTTGTCCGTCTTGTTTTATTTTTTAGAGGTTCTTTTATTATTAAGATTACTAATATTTTTGCTGTTATTTACAAGTAATTTGCAAACTGTTTTGGTACTTGAAAAATTATACTTTATATAATTTTATATTATATTTCATTTTAATTGATTCTAACATAAATATTTCTATATAATAAAATATATATTATAAAGTTAAGTATAGACAGATAGATAAATAAATAGGCAGACAGATAGATAGGTAGCTTTCCCCCATGATTCTGGATTTTTGAATTATCGTTAGGTAAATTATCTCCATTTCCTCATTATTATATAATTAATTTATATTTTCTTCCACTATATGTAAGGCTTTATTTTTCACATTTAAATCTCTGATTCATTTTGAATTTTCTTTTTGTATGTGGTATGAGGAATAAGCCAAATTTAAATTTTGTATCCATATATTGGATTTCCATTTATCAAGAAGTTTATCTTTCCTCACTGCTATGAGATGCTATGATATTGTATATTAAATTTTCATATGAAAGTTATATTTCTGGCTCTGTTCACAATGTTTTAATTATAGAGTCTTTTGCTAGTTTTGATTTCTGTTCTTGCAAATTAACTTTACAATTACCTTGTCAGGCTCCAGAAAAAAATACAATTTTTAAAAAAAACTGAGATCCTATTTTATTCGTATATTAACTTACGGATTCTACTTTTTAATGATTTTGAATGTTCCTTCCAAGAACATGGTATGCCTTTCCATTTGTTCAAATCTACTTTTCTCTCTGTCAGGAGTGTTCTATAATTTTCCTCATATAATTTTTGCACATTTTTCTCGGTTTTTCTTTTGCTGTTATAAATAAAGTCTTCTCTTTTAAAATATCTTCCAGATAGCTTTGTTTGTATATTTGAAGTTTCTAGCTTTTATGTATAGATATCCACGCTGCATATTTATTTTACTTTGCTTAGTTTTGATAATAAGACTTCTATGGATTTTTTTAGGCTTCCCAGATAACTAATCATTTTATTATCAAATAATTATAATTTTACTTCTTCCTTTTCAATTCTTAAGGCTCTAGCTGCATTCCTGTCTAATTCCATTGCTAATACCTCTCACACATGATGAATAGTTCTGAGCATAATGGGCCCCTTTATCCTTTACCCTATCTTAGTAAGTCTTTATTTTTCCCCATTAAAAATAATGTAGGATTTGGGATTGGGGTAAATATATTTAATCCTGTTAAGGAACACAAAAATATTTTGTGTTTTTTTAAAACATGGATGATTTTGACTGAAAAAATTTTTAAACATTTTGTCATATTCCCCAAAACAATGTACTGAAACTGTCAATATATATAAATTTTAGGGAGGAGAGAGGCATGTTTATATCTCTCCATGTTCTTTAGTAGGGTCTTGTGGTTTTCTACATGTAAAGTAGGGTTCTTTATTTTGTTCACTGGTGCCCATCAAGGCCATTAATCCACGTCTGGCACAGTACAGATGTTCAATAAATACTTGATAAAAGAAAATGAATAAGTAGACACGTGTATTTCTTTTTGTATAATTATGAGCATTTACACTGCATTCTGCTTTTAGTGAGAGATTTCTGTTATGCTTTTCACATTATTGCATATATATATGTATACATAAATATACACACAAGCTGTTGCTTTGTTAAAGACATCTTTATTGAGGCATAATTCATATTCAATAAAAATCATCTATGTAAATTGTACAATTCAATGCCTTTAGTGCATTTACAGAATTGGGCAGCCACCACCATGACCTAAGTTTGGAACATTTTCATCACCCCAAAAGGAAAACTCATGCCCACTGGCAGCTACTCCCTGGTTGCCCCCCTAAAAATCAGTAATCTATTGTCTGTTTCTATAGATTGGCCTATTCTAGACATTTCATATAAACGGAATCATACAATATGTCGTCTTTTGTGACTGGCTTCTTTCACGTAGCATAAGATTTTCAAGGTCCACCCATGTCATCGTACCTGTCAGTACTTAATTCCTTTTTTTTGAGAAATAATATTGTATAGATATACCATCCTGATTTATCCATCCACCAGTTCATGAACATTTGGAGAGTTTTCACGTTTTGATTATTATGAATAATGTTGCCAGAAACATTCATGTTCCAGTTTTTTTAGATATGTTTTCTATTCTCTTACGTACATACCTACAAGTGGAATTGCTGAGTCATATAAGGTAGCTCTATATTTGACATTTAGAGGAACTGCCAAGCTATTGAACAAAGTGGCTGCACCATTTTAGATTTCTACCAGCAGTGTATAAGGGTTACAGTATCTTCACATCCTTGCTAAAACTTATTATCTCACTTTTTGATGATAGCCATCTTAGTGGAGTTGACATTCTATCACCTCATGGTTTCGATATGCATTTCCTTAATGGTTAATTATATATCTTTTCATGTGCTTTCTGGCCACTTGTTTATTTTCTTGAGAGAAATGTCTAGTGGAATTACTTTGTGCTTCTGTTTTCCTTTTTTATTATTGATCTGTAAGAGTTCTTTATACATTCTGGATACCTGCATCTTATTAAACATTAATTTGCAAATGTTTTCTCTCATTCTGTGGGTTGTCTTTTCACTTCCTGAGGGTACTATTTGCAGCAGACACATTTTTAATTTTTATGAAGTCCAATATATCTATTTCTTTTTTGTCCCATGTGCTTTTGTGTCATATCTAAAAAGGGTTTGCTTAATCTAAGACCAAGGAGCTTTATTCCTATCATTTCCTCTAAGAGTTTTATATCAATAGTTTGAGCTCTAACTTTTAGGTCTGTGATTCGTTTTTGAGGTAATTATTGTGTGTGGTATATAAGGAAGGGGTCCAACTTTATTCTTTTTTTTTTTTTTTTTTTTTTTTTGCGGTACGCGGGCCTCTCACTCTTGTGGCCTCTCCCGTTGCGGAGCACAGGCTCCGGACACGCAGGCTCAGCGGCCATGGCTCACAGGCCCAGCTGCTTCTTAGCATGTGGGATCTTCCTGGACCGGGGCACGAACCCGTGTCTCCTGCATCAGCAGGAGGACTGTCAACCACTGCGCCACCAGGGAAGCCCCAACTTTATTCTTTTGCATCTTACTATTCAGTTATCCTAGCACCATTAGTTGGAAAGACTATTCTTTTCCCCCAAGAAATTGTCTCGGCACCCTTGTCAAAAGTCATTTGACGGGCTTCCCTGGTGGCGCAGTGGTTGAGGGTCCGCCTGCTGATGCAGGAGACACGGGTTCGTGCCCCGGTCCAGGAAAATCCCACATGCTGCGAAGCGGCTCGGCCCGTGAGCCATGGCCGCTGAGCCTGCGCGTCCGGAGCCTGTGCTCCGCAACGGGAGAGGCCACAAGAGTGAGAGGCCCGCGTACCGCAAAAAAAAAAAAAAAAAAAAGTCATTTGACTGTGAAGATAAGAGTTGACTTCCAGACTCTCAATACTATTCTTTTGATCTATATGTCTATCTTTGGGCCAGTATCACTTTGTCTTGTTTACTAAAGACGTGTAACAAATTTTGAAGTTGGGAGGTTTGATAGCTCTAAATTTGTTCTTCTTTTTAAAAATTGTTTTAGCTATTCTGGGTCCCTTGTATTTCCACAGCTTTTGCTCTTGAATGTGTAGTTTGAAACCAGCCAATATTCCAAATTCTAACATTTGCTTTACTAGAAGTTTTACTTGTTTCATTTGGTTTTATCAAGAGATCAATTATGAACTTTCCCCTCTCTCTATTGCTTCTTATAACTCTAATTTCTCCCTATCATTTTCATCACTAAAATTTCAGATCAATGTTAAATAATAGTAGTGATTGAATGAATCCTGTAGCATTCCTGACTTCAATGAGAATTATTTTAAAGGCTTACTGCTAATTATGATGTTGGCTATTAATTTTAGATAATGCTCTTGATCAAATTCTTCCTGGCTCATTAAGACCTTTTGATCAAGAATGAATACGGGTTTTTTCAAATTTCTGAGTCTTAATTTTCCTATCTAAGGAATGAGGGAATTGAGGCCAGATTGGATCAAAGAGTCCAGAGAAATATTTTCTGGCTTTGGGGTTAGACACAACTGGGTTTCTTTTCAGCTTTTCTAACCAGCTCTGGGATATTGGACCTGTTCATCATTATTTCCAAGCCTAAATTCCTCATCGATGATGAACTCTGTCTAATCATACGTACCTTGTAGATTTTAAGGGTTAGAGCTAATATATTAAGTAAAGAGCCTAACATCTAATAAACAATCAAGACACAGTAGCTTTTATTGGTTTTATGATCTACAAGTCCTTTCTAGCTCTAATGTACTATGGAGTATTCTGTACTTACCTTTTCACAACCTGGACTCAACTACACCAGAAACTGGACTGCCAAGTAATTATACCTAACTTGAAAGGATTGGAGTTTTAAACTTAAGGTTGTTAAAGGACAGAATGAATTTTCCCAATTAGATCCCTGATGCTTTTCTTATGGCATATAGATCTGCCACATAGCAGTCAACATAAGGAAACACAACAGTGGAATTGAGGTAAGGTTTTGTGTGTTAGTTGCACAAAGTAACATGAGTGTTAGTTGACTGCTTCACAGAGATTCAGACAGATCTTAGAGTTAGAAGGGCTATCAGCAGGCAACTAATTCAATCTCAGACACAAAGCATCACTATTCACTCTGTGACTTCATTGTGACCCCGTTTATCATGCCATTTATCACAACTTTTCACCAGTGTATCTTTTAAAGTAACTAATAATCTTTTACCATGAATTTAGTGACTTAAGGTGCATGTCTCATGTCTCTCGAGTCAAGCACCATTTGATAGTCAAACCAGTATTGAATTCTTAGTAAGTACAGTTAAGTGAATAAATAGATCTATAGTTGAAAGGATAAATGAATGGATGAACTAATAAGTTAATTAACAAATTAATCACCTACCTTTGTGCTTTTCCCATTCCATTTCCATTCATTAGGTTTAAACATATAGAAAAAAATAATTCATGTGCAATCATGTAAATAGGTAACCTAGGAATCACATTTCCCGCAAGACCTAATTCTATCACTGATATCACTTCTAAGTGCTCTCCATTAATTAATTAATTAGTTTAGCTAAGGCAATCTGATTATGGTATGCTTGGAAGGGTGTCCAAAGATTGAAACACTATATACTTATATATGTGTGTGTGTGTGTGTGTGTGTGTGTATTTTTTAGGGTGAATTCCAGAATTGCTTTTCTGGAATTTGTAGCTTACTAATCCATCTTGAACAACTAGTTCATGGAAGGAACAGTGTGGGAGACTCTTGCAGTGTCACCAGAGAAAGGATTATTGGATACCTACTGCCTATTTTCCTTTTTTCCCCCAAACACCTGAGTACCCTCAAATCCCACTGCATGTTGTCATGTTTATGTTTATCAGTATGTTTACAGATGCTCTAATTAATTCTTTGTAATTGCATAGTATTTTCTGCCTCTGTTTCTCTCCACTGTCTCAGCCTTGGAAACAAGATGTTCCACCCCTGGAGACTGCCCTGGTAAAAAGCCTATTAAGTTTGGAGACTCCTGCAGGGGTGAGTCAGGACTGAAGATCCTGTGGAAGCCATCTCCATGGTAAGGTACCAACAGGAACTGAACTGCTCTATTGCTCTTTTCCTGAGTGTGGAGAGACTGGGGGCAAAGGCTTAGATAAAAAGAGATTTGTTTTTGGATTTTTTTTTCTTTTTAGTTTTCTTTTCAAAAAACATGCAGTTGAATTCAGAATTCGAGAAAGGCTATGTTTATGGCAAATGAAATATGATCCACAACCAGACGCAAAACTTTCCACTACTTCTCTTCATCATTCCCAGCTCATCTGTTCTCTCCAACACCTGCCTCTGGCCCATCCCAGCCCTATCATTCTATGTACACTATCCTTTGCCATGAATTTGGTACTGAATGTCCACTGCTTGCTCTGCCACTGGCTCCCCTCTAAAAGTTTGCTTACATTTCTACCCCTCCCTTCTTAACTTGCTCTGTAATTTGAACTTACATTCTGTAGAATAGAAAGAAAATGAATTTTGGAGTGAAGCAGTCCTGGGTTCCAGCCCTAATCTCTTCTACTCACTAGCTGTGTGACTTTAAAAAAGTTACTAGACCTCTCACGATGTGTTTCACTGCCCATGAAATGGAAAACATAACTCCCCTGCAGGGTTGCAGTGAAGCTTAAAGAATGTAGCATAAAGTAGGGGTTAAGAACGTAGATTTTTGCATCAGATTGTCTGGATCTGAATCTTTCTTTGTCTTTTAATCACCTTTAGGACAAGTTACTTAATTTTTTTTATTGAAGTATAGTTGATTAACAATATTATATTAGTTTCAGGTGTACAACATAGTGATTCAATATTTTTATAGATTATACTCCATTTAAAGTTATTACAAAATGATGACTACATTTCTCTAGGCTATACAATATATCCTTGTTGCTTATCTAGTTTAAACACAGTAGTTTGTACTTCTGTATCTCATACTCCTATCTTGCCCCTCCCCACTGGTAAACACTAGTTTGTTCTCTATATTGTGAGTCTGTTTCTGTTTTGTTATATACATTTGTTTGTTTTATTTTTTAGATTCTACATATAAGTGATAACACAGAGTGTTTGTCTTGCTTCATCTGGCTTACTTCACTGAGCATTAACAGCTGTTTCCATATCTTGGCTATTGCAAATAACGCTGCTATGAAAATTGGGGTGCATTTATATTTTCGAACTAGTGTTCTCATTTCCTTCAGATATGTACCCAGGAGGGTAATTGCTATATCATATGGTAGCCCTATTTTTAGTTTTTTGAGAAAACCTCATACAGCTTTCCATAGTGGCTGCGCCAATTTACATTCTCATCAACAGTGCACAAGGGTTCCCCTCTCTCCACATCCTCACCAACGTTTGTTATTTGTGGTCTTTTTAATGACAGCCATTCTGGCAGGTGTGAGGTGATAGCTCACTGTGGTTTTGATTTGCATTTCTCTGAAGATTAGCAATGTTGATATCTTTTCATGTGCCTGTTGGCCATCTGTATATCTTCTTTGGAGAATGTCTATTCGGGGCTTCTGCTCATTTCTTAATCATGACTACAATTTACTATTAACACCTGTAGATAGCTACTGGAATCTTGGCCTTTTTCATCTTTCAATATCACCAATGACGATTATATTAAGAAAACTCAAGCATCTTACAAATGGCTCATCTACTGTTGAGAACTGTCCAAATTTTCTTCCCCAAATTTACTTGAAATCTGTGGTTACAACCATAGATCACAGTTACTGATGCTACAAGAAGCAGACTTCAAGATAATTCTGGAGTAAGAAATAACTGCCTACAGATTTTGAAAAGTCTCTAAACCAGAAATATTGGCAATAATGTCTCAAGATCACCTGGAACCACTGGCCCCTAAGCAATGAGAATTGCTGCGTACAACTCCTCAGCTGTATCCTAGACTCAACACAGCAGGCAAACTCTCTGCAGGCTGTTCTCTCACCCCTTTTATGAGATAGGAGTTTTGTAGCCACAGTTAATTTTCTGTTCTGCCCTCTAGGTAGATATCACTTCCATCTTATTTGTGTCATATTAGTGTCTGTAAATCCTACAAGAGAGGACAACTCAAAACAAAACAAAACAAACTTCCATAAGATCCTTGTTTTTTTTCCTTTCAATCTCCAAGAATACTTCATTTCCTGCTTTGGGAAACAACCTCTTGTCTCTTCCTGCCATCTGGACTTTTTAGTTTATCACTTTGGTCTTAGAAACTTACCAAATCCCTGTGTTCTCTGTTGGGCAGAGCTTTAGCCCAAGTGATGCTTTCTCTATTCCACATATCTACAGCCCTGTCTGATGCACTCTTCTGCCTTGGCATTATCTGTGATCTCTGGGTTCTTCTATTGGCTTTCCTTCCTTGCTAGTCACTGTGTATTTTATAAACAGCTTGACTGATGGGTTTCACTTAAAGTAATGTGGTTTCAGCCCAAATTAATGCTTAGGAGCAGCAGATGAAATTTTAGTTTCTGAAATGCAATGGATGTAAATCAGATTAATTGTCTCACTGACTCTGGGAACATCCGGGGATCTCATTTCCTGCCTAAGTCTCCGGAGCTTTCACATTAACTTTTGGCAGGTCATGTGGTTGGGCCCAGTCATTCATCACCAACAACTACACTGAAAACACATCAGGTTGAAAATTTTGACAAGTAGATTGGGTTCTGCTTTCCAGTAAAGCAAATTTCAGTAACATAGCACATTTGGCGTTTTATTTTTTAACTCTTTTCTCTACCCCAGAAAGAATTCCACATGTGAACATTGGGTATACAAGGGGATGTTTTTCTTCTGCCATTACTCTAGAAAGAGGCAAGACCACATGGCTACAGAGTTCTTTCCTGAACAATATGCAATTTCAAGAAAGGAATTTCATGCTAGGCCACCACTTCTTAGTTCTCCTAAGGTTTATTGAGCTTTCCTCAATAACAGAGATAGGCATTATGGAGGTTTTGTGATGAAAAGCAGGGAAAACAAATATCCATATAAATATCTGTTACTGATGTTCACAGCAACTTTATGTATACTAGCCAAAGTCTGGAAACACCCTAACGTCCATCAACAGGTGAACAGATAAATAAGTTGTAGCTATATCCATATGATAATATACCACTCAAGAATAAAAAAGAATGAACTATTGATACACACAACAACACAGATGAATCTCAAAATAATTATCCTAAGTGAAAGAAGCCAGACAAAAATAAAAAAGAGTACAAACATATATGATTCCATTTATATAAAATTCTAGAAAATGCAAACGAATCTGTAGACTCAGAAAGCAGACTGGTGTTTGCCTGGGCATGTAACAAGGAGCTGGGGTACAGACGGAGAAGGGCAGGTGGGAAGGAATGCAAAGGGGCACAAGGAAATTTGGGAGCTGATGGAGATGCATTCATTATTTTAATTGTGGTGATGTTTCCACACATTTGTTTCTCATAAGCGAATTGCATACTTTAAGGAAATTGTTTACTGAATATCCATTAGGTCTTAATTAAAACAAAACCAAAAACCAGGGATCTGGAGTCAGATTTCTTGGGTTCATCTTGTGTCTCCAACACTCCTGAGATGTGTGATGTTGGCAATTTACCCATCTTCTTTATTCTCCTTTCCTCAATCATGAAAGGGGAAAAATATTAACCTATCTAATAGGGTTACTGTGGGTATTAAACTTCTTGATCACGTGAAGCACCTGAAGCAATGTCTAGTACCCCATCAGTGCTCAATAATGTATTATCAGCATGTTTATTGTGTATCTGGCACAGTGTTTGGCAATTTACAGACATCATCTCATCCGATCCTCCCAAGAATCTGGTGAAGTGCTCGTGTTCATCACACCTAGAGACAGAAACTGATGTCCCTTGTCACGTAGCTAATGACAAAGCTGTAAGGCCTGTCTAACTCCAAATCCTTTATGCTGCCTCTCAGTAAGCCACAAGTCCAGCCCAAGGCTCAGGCCAATCCTTTTCATGCACTCTCTGTAACCTTAGGAAAATGAGGAAATAAAAGAGAATTGCTGAGGGCTTTTGTACAGTGTTCCCCTTTGTGGATGCTGTGAATTTCTGGGTTATATTGGCTAAAAGACTTCCTGGCCTCTAGGTAACTCCAGCTAAGCTCTCTGCAAGTTGATCAACGGGCGTCCCTCATAAATGGGCACCCTGTGTAAGATTTTCATATCTTCAAATTTTTTTTACTTTTTTCTTTATTTCTTCCTTTTTTATTTCTTTTATTTTGTTTCTTTTTTCATTTTCTTTTTTAAAGTTTTCTTTTATCTTTTTTTAAGGGTAAATGAGCACTCAGGTGAGTAGAATTAGTGTGAAGTAAAGACCCACAATAAGTAAGGAACATGGAGTCCAAATTAGGGATATTTCACATACAAAAGTCTACAGAATCTCATCCTTACACTCTGTCCAAGACTTGCTTTCAGGAAGGAGGTAACATGGTGATGGGAGTGGAAGAACACAGGACAAAGAAGGAAGGCAGCTGGAGGTAGGTTCACATCCCATCACTCATATCCTTCTGGTGCTGGACAAGTCTCTACATTTCCCTGAAATCCAGAAGGTTCTGTACAATAGCAAAAATAACCCTTCTTGAACGTCACTTTCTAGTTGCATACAGGATGCTTGCCTGGCTTGTTTCTTCTGTTTCTTATAACAAGGTAAGTATTACTATGTTCACTAATGGAAATGGAAGCTCAGAGAGGTTAACTATTGCCTTTTAAAGCTGGTTAGTGGCGAAATATTGATTACAACCTCGTACACAAGGCCTACATTACAGAACTGATGTGAGAATGAAGAAAGATATCTGGACAAAAATGTATCTGTGGGGTTGCAGCCTCCAAAGACTGACTAAGAAAATCATTTCATGTTTGGAGGATGGTATGTAAAAGAAAGGAAGAGGCCAAAGTTCATTATGACATTCCCAGATGAGCAGTCTTTGGAGGGTCATTATAAAAAGCCAGGAAAAAGAATGCTATTAGGTGACATGAAAGCAAGGTTTGGATTAATTTAGAAACATCTTTAATGTACTTGATAAGGTAGAAATTAACCCCCATCCAAAGGCAGTTCCAAACCCTGATGGAAAATTCTTGGTTGAATAGAGATGAAAAAGGCACAGGAAGGAAGATTTTGACCCTAAAGAGATATCTTTTGTCCCTAAGATAAAAGGAAGCAATGATACAGAAGGCTGACAAGTGTTTTGTTAAGAACAATGGGAGTGAGATATAGCAAACATGAAGAACCTCTTAAGTGAAATACATAGAAACCATCAATTCCAAAGTATCTTAATCTCAGTAAGAAAATCCTTTTGCTGAAGCCTTATTAAGGGGTGCAGTGTTTAGCCTTAGGGGATGCATAAGGAGTGATGCTCTATGCTCTCCTTGGGGAAAGAAAACAAGTGTGGCCTTCTCATCTCTATTTTCTTAAATGTGTCCTAGTTCTTATTATGGGATCCCTCAATATTTTTCTAATGGCTTATTTCTCCCAAAATGCACTATTTGAATTTTTCCAAACTGTATTTTTTTCTTTGTATTTCCTCACTATGTATCTAGACCCTCCAAGTTCACTCTGCTAACCAAATCGGCATCCTTGTCAAATTTAATTATTACACTGTGTGCTCCCCCTTCCACCTCATTAGGAAAGATGCTGAATAAGACAGGGTCCGTGTCGCTGTCTTTCCAAAACGCTGTCATTTCTTCTACCTTCCCTTTTCACGTAACCAGCCAGCTCTGGGCTGCTGCAATTGCTCACCTCCATGCTGATTTAAATGCCCCGATGGGCTATCATTTTGTGAAGGGCTCTGTGCAATGTGTTAATAAAGTCAAGATCAGGGACACTCACTGTATTCTGTTTGTCCTCTCATCTGCTGATTAAAGCCAATAATGCAGTTGAAATTTGCCTGGCAAGATTTCCTTCACCTCATTATTAGTTCTACAGTTAGGTTCATATTTCTCTTTCTCATTTAGATGTTTACACACACACACACATACGCACACACACATACTTCTTATAACTTGAACATATTTTTTATTTGCTGTTAAGGAAATTAAGTTCAACTTAGAGCCTGCTGATATAGATCATATTCTGGAAGAATCATCTGGAAATCAATGACTAATGTCTTACATTTTCAACTCCAAGAGGAGTCAAAGCAGGCCCTGGCCTGTTTGCCAGGGTTTTGTTCTGGGTGGGGTTTTATGGGGCTAGTAAAGGAGTTGAGGATTCCTACCAGTCCCTACTCCAGTTGCCAACAACAGTCAAAAGTTCACTGTGAAATGCTGAGGTTTAAATAAAGGCGTAAAAAAAAAATCCAAGTGTCAAATCAAGGAATCATAGGCAAAAATCAAAGAAGGCATGATAGAGGCAAAATGGTGTGGACATGAGATCCGAATAAGAGACTAGGACGGTACTGAGTGGAGATTTGGGGAGAACTTTCATGAGCACCTGGCCAGAACATAAATGGGTTGGGGAGTTTCTATCTTATCAGCTGCTGGAGCTTGCTGATGCAATTAAAGGGTGGATCAAGACCATGAATCGTTGGCATCATCTTCACCAACCTAGGAGGTAGGTAAGTACTTTTATCATAGAATGTGAGAATTTAGAGCAAGAGGGTGTCTTAAGGTAATCAACATCTCCTTTGGGTTCCAAAACTCTTGCATCTCACATACTTCATTTTGCATTCATAGTGAGAGTGCTCCAAGTGGAGAGCGTATCACTGGACAGCGCTCAGAGCAGCATGACACAGCTGAAGAACCGAAGGAGGGTCCAAATCCATGGAACACATGGTGCAAGGAGGGTGTCACTGAATTGAGACTTGTCTAGGTAAACAGGGGCCAAAGGAATATATTCAGTATGTAAAGTAATTTAGACTAGAGCCTAAGGACAAACGGAAGTTACTGAAGGTTTTAAGCAGGGCAATGACATTAATCCTCTCTGCAGTTTGGAAACGTAAGTCTGGAAGCAAGCTGCACTCTGGGTGGGCAGACTGGAGACAAGACACCTAATAGGAGACGATGGTAGGAGTCCACGGAAAAGTCAACTGTGGCCTAAGCTGGGTGATAGTAAGAAAAATGTGGTCAATTCTAGGTATTAGAAGGCATGGAGGATGAGACTGGAGGGAGAAGTCAAAGACGATTCCGAGGGGTTTCACTGGAGCACCAAGACTAGTGCTACCATCACTAGATAGGGAGCAGCTGAGGACAGTGGATTCAGGCAAGAGATTAATAAATTAAATAATAGATATAATAACCATATTTATTGATGTTTCTCTCTTTGCTATTCATATATATTGATATGAACAGAATATCAATACGTGATATATGAATATCATATACACTTCCAAATATTAATCTCATAGGGTCTTCACGCTGATCCTATGAGACAGGGGGAAAAACTAAAGACACACAGTCAGTCAAGCATGGAGCCAGGTTCAAAACCAGTGGGTCGGAGTGCAGAGTTGAGTTGAGTCTGCAACAGGTCCTTGTGGAGGCGCCCTGCAGAACTGGATCTCAGGAGAGAGATCTAGGCTAGGTATGTAGAGAGAATGCAGTTCTCAGTATTTACATCCCCAAGAGATTCATCCAAGGAAAACTGATTTTTGTTCCTGGACTTCAACCAACATTTGTTTAATGCTAATGCGTGGAAAGTATTATATAGCAGGCACAGGAAAGAGCGTTTACTCTTATCCCTGTCTCCTTAGCCATTCTTCCTGCCCAGTGAATAGCATCAGACAACTGAGAAGACACACAGTGATTCTCTTCTTCCTTCTGAGCCTTGCCCAGACTCATCTTTCCTAAGCCTGGATGCACATCAGAATCACCAACATGGCATTTGAAAAATACAGATGCTTAAGCCACACTCCAAACCTACTAAATCTGCATCACTGGAGTTTTTGTTGTTATCCTTTGGTTAACAGACATTTCAAGTGCATAGCCACAGTTGAGAATCACTGTCCCATAGACCCAAAACACCTCTGAAAGTGAAGGGACTAAGGAAAGAAAGCCAAACCACCAAGAGTTCAAAGATGCCTGGAAGAAATAAGACCATCTCTATTGAACTTAACTTCTATCCCAGGCGCTGAATGAGCTACTTTGCATATGTTATTTAATTTCACCTGGGGCAAGATAGTAGTTTCAATAATCAGCATTTTATTATAGGGAAACAAAGTCATAGAGAGATTAAAGATCATTCTTATGTGCTGTTTTGTACTACTGTGTGTGTGTATTCTCCCTCCCATGCCAGTCTTATGCCTTCTTATTCTTATCAAAATAGCCTATATTAGACGGCAAATTGGTGGTACATTGCAGGCTCAGAAGAATGGAAAAACTGAGGCAGACCAGATGGAGAGACCAGGGTCCTGTAGGAGTCAGCTGTGAAAGGTTCCATTGAAAAGTGTAACTGAAATGCCCAGCTGTATTTGTATCTGTATAGGTCACAACTCCAAGCACCTCAGCCCAGAGCCGTCGGCGATGACTATGCCTAGTTCTCTCTTATTGGTGCAATTAAGAGCCCTGAAGAATGAAGCCACCTCTCAGCACCGGAAACAAAAAGCCAAATTATTGCTTCTGTATGCAGAAAGGGTTATATGTATAAGATGCAGACACGGGGAGTGCCATTGTCTGTTATGTCGCCTACAAATTTATATGTCAAAATCCTAACTCCCAAAGGGGATAATATTTGTAGATGGGATCTTTGGGAGGCGCTTAAGTCATGAGGGTGGAACCCTCATTAATGGCATTATTGCCCTATAAAAGAGGCTCCAGAGATACCCCTCTCCCTTCCACCATGTGGGGACACAAAAGTCCTCTATCTGGAAGAGGGCCCTCTCCTGACCATGCTGGCACCTGATCTGGGACTTCCAGCTTCCAGAACCATGGGAAATACATTTCTGTTGTTTATAAGCCACTCAGTTTATGGTATTTCATGATAGCAGCCCTAATGGACCAATACAGGGAATAAAGCAGAGAGCTGAGTTTCTATAGCATTTGGGAAGTATGGAGTTTGTGGGCTGGAAGACATTCAGAAGCAGCAGCATTTGGGGACTGGTTGATGTTAAGTAGGGGAAGCTTGGTTACTCAAGTGAGGCTAGTTCTGATTGGCTGATTTCAGAAAGACAGCACTGGAGTAAGGGTGTTGCCAACTGGTTGATTTCAGAAGCAGGTGGCTGTCACTGGTGGAACAGTCTTCAGAAGTTTGAATGTTTAAGCTGCTTTTCACCGATCAGGTAAGCATGATTAAAACCAATTTTTATGGTTACTTCTGCTTTGCTCACAGAACTATCAGACTTTCCCTAAGAGGATAGGAACTTTTATTCTCAAGAGTTAATTAGAGTATGGTAGTATAAGATCCATTGGTTACAAGGCTGGGTGAGGCATTTGAATCTTTCACTGGCATTAACTGGAATTGGGCTACAACTAAAAGGAACAAGTAGATGTAAAATCTACACAGATGATCATTTCTAATCAGTATTTCCCATGAGGGCATTATTAGACTATGCAGTTGATCATTCCAGTTGTGTTTTTAAACAAACTAAAGCAAACAAACTCTTACTCTCTGTTTATATATATATTCTTATTTATTTATTTTTTTTGCGGTATGCGGGCCTCTCACTGTTGTGGCCTCTCCCGTTGCAGAGCACAGGCTCCGGACGCGCAGGCTCAGCGGCTATGGCTCAGGGGCCCAACCGCTCCGCGGCATGTGGGATCTTCCCGGACCGGGGCACGAACCCGCGTCCCCTGCCTCGGCAGGCAGACTCTCAACCACTGCGCCACCAGGGAAGCCCTATATATATATATTCTTTAAACACGTAGGGTGTTTTACTGTTGCTGTGTTAGCTGTTTTAATAAAGTGGTCTGCTCTGGTTATAAAAGGAGATTACCAAGTGAGAAAGCCTGCTAATGTCTGCCGGTTAGCCTGCCTAGGGCGGAAGCCTAGCTGTGTGGACTAGGAAGTCATAACCAAATCCCCATTAGTCACCAGATCACTGCTTGAACTAAACCATCTAGGTGGAATCAAAACAGTGGCAGGGGGAAGGGATAAATTGGAAGATTGGGATTGACACGTACACACTACTATATATAAAACAGATAACTAATAAGGACGTACAGTATAGCACAGGGAACTCTACTCAATACTCTGTAATGGCCTATATGGAAAAGAATCTAAAAAAGAGTGGATATATGTATAACAGATTCACTTTGCTGTACACCTGAAACTAACACAATATTGTAAATCAACTATACTCCAATAAAAAATTAAATAAAAATAAATAAAAATTAAATTAAAAAAAAAACTCTCTTGAGTATGCTCTTGTCATCAGTAAACTAAACCTCCACTGCAGCTTTACCATCACAGCCTCCTACTCCATCCAGTAAGCTCTGGACCTGCCCCATCTACCACTCCATCTACGTGCTCCCACCCTCACACGAGAAAGAACAACTATTTGAGTATTTATTTTTTAGACTGAGGGTCGTGAAGACAAATTGCCCGTGTGTATATTTAATTTGGGCCACATTTACACAGGACTTAACTGGCTTATATTTTTATTTCAGTGAGAAACAAATATCAGACATACTTGCATGGAATTGTGTGGATCACACAGTTTATTTTTTAACATCTCATTTTATTTTTATTTTTTTACTTTTCAGATGGCTGCTTCTGTGTTGATGCAGAGATGCAAACTTTATTATTCCTCATTCATTCCAGGGCCTGGACTGTCTGAAGGACTGCAACAATCTGATTGTGTTTTCAGTCAGCTCACTGATTGCTGCTAGGAGGGCAGCCATGTGCTAAACTGGCTGGTAACCACTAGGCTCCCTTCAGTCCCTAGGCTGATGCCGTCAAGATCGTCTCCACCGTTCGAATGAAATACCACCACTCATTCTGAAGCACCCATTGCAACGTGATGATGAGGCATATTGGATATCATGGGTCTCCCTCTCAGTTTCTCCTTTTGCACCATTGTGATGTGAACCTCAGGGCTGTAAAAAACTTTCAGCAATGAATTGATGAAAAGTCCTTTTTTAAATAAAAATGAAAAAAAAAACCCTCAATATTCCAAACAACCTCCCAACTTGCCTTTGTCTTAATCTTCTTGGAGAGATGTACTCCTCTCCATGGTGAGCTTCTCCCCCGACGCTCATAATCCCACTTATTCAAACTTCCTTTGAGTCCCTTGTCCATCAGACAAGTCCTCTTTTTCTCTGACCATTGTCTCGCTTCCCCTCACTCCTTCCCCTTTGCCTACAACTGTTCTCAAAATGACTGTAGCTATCATTCTCCCTCCTCTCTCCTTCTCTTTTTCCTTTTATTGTCTCCTAGTCACACCTTTGCTCACCTCTTGTCTGCAGCCATCACCCTCCTAGATCATCAACATCATTCTAAGTGTCAAATCCAGGATGCAGCCTGCATCACTTCACGTTGGTATTTGACTCAGCTGTTCACTCCCACCTTCTCTTAGCTTCTGGAAATTTCCATTTGGTTCTTGCCTCTCTGATTCTTCCCTCCCAGGCCCCTCGGCTTCCTCTGCTGGCACTAAATATGCACGTCCCCAGAATCTCACGTGCAAAAGTCTTTGCTTCTTATTCCACATCATTCCTACTTCATGCCTTGCAGTTACCCTTTATCATGGTTGATTCCCAGTTCAACCTCTCTCTTGAGCAATAGGTACGCATGTCTATCTGGCTACTAGACATCTCCAGATGTCTAGCACATCCAGAAAGCACAACGATTTCAAAATATTAAAAACTGAACCTAGATTCCCAACTACCCTCCAAAATCAAGTTCTTCTACTGTATTCCCTCCTTTCAATAATGGTACCCACGTTCACCTTGTCACCAGGTCAGAAACTTTACAGATATGCCTTCCTCTGCCTTAGATCCCAAAGTCAAAGTGGCCACCACGTCCTGTGACTTTTCCTCAAAAATAGCTCTGCTCTGACTGCTACCATCTCGGGCAGGCTCTCAGCATCCTCCTGGGCTCCTATGTTAACCTCCACACTGGGGTTCCTGACCCCAAAGCCTCTCCTTTCACTCCAACCACAGTGGATTAAAGCTTGTCACCTCCCTGCTTAAAATTCCTCTGTGGTTTTTCATTTCCTTCTTTAGGAGGTTACAAGCTATTTTTAGCAGCGTGACCTCTCTCTTCAAAAATATTTCTTACATAGAACTCCACTGTGTGAAGCAGAAACACTCTGTGCTGCTCTGGTTTAGGTGAATCCACAGGGTCCAGGATCCTCCCCTGATCAGCTGCTCTGCTCCTGCCTGGTGGCTCCTGAGTCACTTCCATAACCTCAGCACTAAGAAAGACTGGTTGAAAATCAGTGATGACATAAAGTCCAAATGACATGAACTGACACACCAGGGTATTGAGGTAGAATGACCACTACCACCACGATCACTACTGCTATTATCTTAGCAGCTGGCACTTGAAGTCTGTCTAGGGAGGACACATTTTGAGAAAATACCTGTTAAGTCCTTAGTGAGAAATTGTGATCCCCAAGGCTTAAGCACTGCCTGTTGCCAAGTTTTCAGAGGATTAACCTGATCTGCCTGTAAAATGAGGAGGATTTCTGTTTCTTTGGGGAGGGCAAGGGCAGATGAGAAGAGAGAGGACAGACAAGAGAGGGAAGAAAGAGGATCTGGAGGAGGTTATGAAAGGGAATGCAATGCAAAAAACAAAAACTGCATAAATAAAATCCTGGTGACAGAGTGTCTGAAAAGGGAGCTTGGAGAATAATAATATCTAAGATGATGTTTTGGAAGATTTTGAGTTTTCTGTTTGTTTATGTTTTGCTACTGAATGCATGGTGGGAAACCCTCTCCTGACCCCCAGTTCATTATATAAGAACTTTGTGTGAGTGGATTATCTCTGGAAAGTGTGCAGTGCTGAGTTTTGCATCTATACTCATGGAGGGAGTAGAAAAAATAGTATATACAGATATAGGAGGTCAGAGTATAATGGACCTTGGAGAATGTAAGCCCCAGACACTCACAGAAAAAGTAGAGAAAGATGGGGTGATCCCCAAATCATGGTATGAGGGATTCCTCAAATAGATGAATTTCTAGTGCCCCCAAGGACCCCACTGAACATCATTAATGGTGTGATTTCTTAAATTTATTAACCACATTCAGAAAATGTCAATGATGAAACTAAACACTCCTACTAAAAGCTAGTTCTAAAAGAACATCGCTCCAGAGGATGTTCAGAGCTCCTAAAGTTGCCAGGGAGATCAAACTCATTCAGAATTGGCTCCGATAAAACGTTCATAATACAGATGCTTATTAAGATGAAGGAAAGAGTCAGGATGTTACAATACTAAAAAGCTTTCAAGCAGAATCTCTCATAGCCACATGGATTCTAGATGCTGCTTCTCTCCAAACACCTCTCCTAACTTTCTGCACACCAGTTTTCTCAGTTTCCTTATTACTATTCACATAATTGAAAATAGTTACCAGGCCCAAGTTTCCATAACCTTCTGGTTTCCGTACTCACAACCACTTGACTGACTTGGTGTCATTTAATTCAAATTCGATAAAAGGAAAATATTTTTGGCATGACCCACCCCTAAACCGGTTCACTGTGGCCAAGAGAATGAAGTCCCATCACAAACAAGGCCACTTTGGACAGTGACAAGAAGTATAGTTAATCATATACTTCCACTTTCTTGATTCTGTTGTCCTGGCTGGGTATCTGCTTGTGGAGAAATGCTTAGATATTTCCAGAAGATGCCAGTTTGGCTTTTTCTCAGTTTGGTGGTACATGAAGAAACTGGAGACAAAGTTTTGGTTATAAGTGAAAGCTACAATAACTCTGGGGCACTCAAGCATTTCACAACTGGATCTCAGATTTGAGGACAGTTTTCCTACTGAGAATTTGGGTCACTGACATCATTCTCTGCAAGGCAAGCGCATTGTCTTTTACATAATACATGTATTCTAAAAGGTTGTGTGTGAATCAAATTTTTATGCTGGGAAGACAGATCTAATCTCAATTTCTTCACCTATGCAATGGGGAAAATCAAATTCTATTTCAGACTCACCGGGAAGAATTATTTTATTTAAGGAGCCATGCTGTGAATTTTCTCTGTGGTTGGACTACTGCTCCACTAATTGATTTGTTTTGCAAATTTGGATTTTCATTCATCAGCCTTTCTTGAATCCATCTTAGAAAGCCAAACAGTAGCTTTGGAGAGAGTCAAAGTGCCAGAAAAATAAAAGTAGTTATAAGCTGAATGTGAAACCCAGAGCTCTAAGTTCCACTCAACAATTAAAGTAAATTACATCGATTCAAGGATGATCATCAAAGCAACTGAGTTCTATTTTATTCAAGTTCTTTGCATTTTAATAGTCTCTGCCTTTGTAAGTAACAAGCAAGGCACTGTAAAGAACCTATTTCAAATCTCTGCTGAAAAGCTCTGCTCTTCACCTTTGAAGCAATGGAGCTCATGAAGCTAAGTAAACGAATTGCAGATGGCATACCACATTCACTCAGAAAACATGCTGATTACTCAGCAATATGGCATTTAGCGCCACAAAGAAACCAACAGCTGAGCTGCTACAACAAATTCTCCAGGGAATCCAATCTCCCCACCTGTGGGATGCCTAGAGATAACAGGCAATTGTGTCCAGAAATGCAATTACCAGAAGGGAAGAAAAAAGATTTACTCTCTTTCGTGAGGAACGGAATCATGAAAAGGGCTTTTCATCACGGACCAAGTATATACTCAAAGCGTGGTTTATCCCATCTTGATGCCCAGTAATGGTCTGATCCTCCCCATTATATACTCGCTGGGTACAAGATGGCTTTATCATTTGCGTCTAGAATAGCATCTTACTCATCTCTCCTAGTCAATCACCTAGCCTGTTGTGTCAGCACTAGGAGCTACTGTAAATAAATAGGACCCATATTTATTTTTTCAGAAGGATGAGCCTTTCAGAATCCTTCTCTCCCCCCAACACGTTATTAAGGATGTTACTGCCATCATAACAATAACCTGAATGAATTAGAATTAGTCATTGAGAACCATCAAAATACTCCAAACCTGGGGGGAAAGGCATACAGTGATCAATGAAAGTCCAAACATTTTGCTGACTATCTTCACACATTTGCAGATAGTTAGAAAATATTGCCCCTGTTTAATTGACGAGGAAAGGAAGACTAATTGTTCCTGCCTAAAAGGCAGATTTATAATGTCTATGTCATTGCTTTAAGATATCCATCAACCAGTTGTCTTCTCTGCAGGCCAATGACATGGTTTCAGTGACTGAGTCTGCCCCATTGATTCCTCAATATTCAAGATACCAAAGGTAGCTAAGACTGCTCTTCCTGGGAAAATGTCCATGATGATGTAGGGGGAGGAAAACCTTCCTTTTACCCTTTTAGGTTCTGTGACTGGGTCTGAGAATTAAACTAACATAAGACAGATTCATAGGAGAAAAGCATACAAGTTATATTTAATATTTTTACATGCATGGGAGCCTTCATAAGAAACCTGAAGACCCAAAGAAGTCATTAAGCCCAAAAGCTGTGTAAACAAAGAACAATAAATTGTGACATGACAAAGTGGCTTGGGCTAGGAGCAGTATATTGTGGGACACTGACTAGGAAATATATGGGGGGAAGTAATAGGAGATAACGGTTACTTTAGTAGATTTGTTTGTACAGATATATTTCAGCATTGACTCCCGGTTTCCAGTGATAAGAATGTTCTCTTGCTGGTACAGGGAGGTGACCTTTCTCATGAGAAATTTTATGACCTGATTTTAGGTAGAAAGGCAGAGATCAGAAAGCCGTTCCTGTATCAGCTGTTTCTCAAGTGTCTTCAGCTCAAAATAATCAATATGCCAATGTGGTATATTTTAGAGTGGCGTGTTTTGAACCCCTTCATTGACAAGGGACTCGATACACTTTAAAGAGTGGCTAGGATCTATTCTCTTCAGCTCCAGAGTGGAGGCAGTCAGGGTCATCATAAGCCAATAGGAATATAGTTAGATGCCCACTGTCTTCCCTTCCAAAACACTTAGGTTAGAAAACAATGATGATTGGGTCAAAAATAGTGTAGAAAGATTTCAGAAAAGATGGTGACTTACAAGTTGAGGAAATATTTGGCAGAAGGGAAAACCAAAAGGCCTCCATATGCATAAAATTCACAAAAGACATGGCAGCCAGTATGGTTTCAGATAAAATAAGATATACGCAAGAGAAGTACAACCCCATTTTCATCCCCCAGATCCCTGTGATCTTGGGCAAATCACTTCACTGCTCCTGGACCTCAGGTCTCCCATATGTAAAATGTTTTAAGAATAACTACAGAAACCTCTTTAATCCACTCTTCAGGTTCTGGGTCCAGGAGAGAATAAAACTTGAGGAATTGGTGAGGCTGGGGTCCCAGGGGAAGAATCCCATTGCCACTAGTCAAGGAGTAGACTGAATAGAGGTGATAAAAACATTTACCATTTGCAAATATAGAAGCACCCTCTACCAACCAAAGGAGAGACCACTTGCAAGCATGCATGTATTATTTAGGTAGCATGTATTTATTTATAAGTGTCTGTAGACTTAATAAGTATCCAGTGGCAGACAGATACAGAATTATATCCCTTTCTTCACAAACAGACCTCCAAGGAGGACTCAAAAGCTGTACTTCTCCATTTCTTGCCTGGCAGGTCTCAGAAGGTCAAGGTTTTGTGTTGCCCTGGCAACAGCTGATAGCATCACTACCACCTGAAGCCACCCAGGGGGCCGCCGGCTCAGCAGCACTGTAAGTGGTTATGATGTTATCCCAGTTGCTGGGGAAACGCACAAGCTTGCACCAGGCAGGTGGGTAACTGTGGAGTCAATTTCCAACCATTTTGCCTTTAACAGCCTATACTGGCAAATGCATTCATCTCCACATAAATTCTGTGAACAATTGGGGATCTTAAAGAGTTTTAGTTGTGTGTTCTCTTTTTAAAAGGCTCTTAAATGGTTCACCTTTACCACCTGAAATACAGTGCTTATCTATGAAAAATAAAACAGGTTTACTACTGCTCTATTTTAAATGAAACTGCCACCCACACTGAAGTATGTCAGAGTTATGCTTCTAACTCTTCCCTAGAGTATCTGCCCCCCTAATCAAGCCTTTAGATTTTTCTTAATGTTGCTCTCTGCTATATCTGTAGGAAAAAAAATGTCTTAAGATAATATTGGATCTTTCAAAGTAGATTCATAAAATCAGAGAAGTCCTGTTCACCATTTGAGTCATCCTTGATTGGCTCTCTTTTAAAATGCATCCTCTGTCTTTCTTATAACCAAGGGCTTTAAAATTCAAATGTTCATGAACACCAGCTTTATTAAAATTAGGGCTTGGGGAAATGGCTCAGAAAAGGGAGAAAAGAATATTACCCAATCATTTAAGAGATGCTAATTAATGAAGTTCTAAAGCCCAAAGAGGACATTTGATACAGCAAGGGTTTCTCTACCAAGGAGTAACAGAACTTATGTAAACACAAACAAAAAACCCAGAATAAAATAAAATTGAGGTAAAGACAGGAATAAAGAGGCAGACCTACTAGAGAATGGACTTGAGGATATGGGGAGGGGGAAGGGTAAGCTGGGACAAAGTGAGAGAGTGGCATGGACATATATACACTACCAGAGGTAAAGTAGATAGCTAGTGGGAAGCAGCCACATAGCACAGGGAGATCAGCTTGGTGCTTTGTGACCACCTAGAGGGGTGGGATAGGGAGGGTGGGAGGGAGACACAAGAGGGAAGAGATATGGGGATATATGTGTAACTGATTCACTTTGTTATAAAGCAGAAACTAACACACCATTGTAAAGCAATTATACTCCAATAAAGATGTTAAAAAAAAAAAACTTGAAGTAGTTTAACCAAAATCTTCCCCCAGGTGCTGGGGTGACCCCAGGAGCTCTGTTAAATTGCAAGAACTTGAGTTTGCCTGCCTTGCAGCTGAACGCATTAACATTTTCTGGTCCGATTCCATGTGGGCCTTTTAGCTATTGCAAACCTCTCTGGAATGTTCCGTGGAGGGCATCTCACCAACTCGATTTTCATCCACTACCTGTCCTCAGCAGCTATCACATACTTAGCCCTGGTGGAGGCAGTGAATGGCAGAAGACAGGCTACCCAGATGGATGGCTCCATTCTGTCCCATCCTTCTGAGCCAGAAGCTCCTTTCATTTTTAATTATGGAGACAGGAACACATCGTCCTCCCTCCACTTCGCACCTCTCTTTCCTCATTCATTCACTGCAACTTAAAATTGGGAGCCTGTAGCAATATTTCCCCCTTCCCCCCACCATGTGTTAAACATCACTGGATCCTTTCAAAGCGCCCACAGCTAAGCTTGTATCAACCTCACCAATGCTTCGCCACGCTCAACAGCATAAGTTATGCTTGATTTTATGTTTTTATTGCTGCGTGTTATGGTAGCCTTGTCCCACATTCTACAGGAATCTCTCTCTCTCTCTCTCTCTGGAAACTGCTGTTGGGCCAAAACAAGGAAAACCTCCACTGAGTGAAAAATAGATTCCTAGGTACGCAAATAAATAAATAACCCCTGCTCTATAACACAAAATCATTCTCTGGGGTCTGATAATGATTTCCTAATACTGAGCTATCAATCAGATGATCCATCGGTTGTCTAATAAAAGTGCTGAGATTGGAGGGGGGCTTAGCCCTTGAAGGAGAATGGGATGATCCACTGGGTGAGGGCTGGGGAAGGTGGGGGGAGGGGACTGTAGGCTGGCGGTCAATGTCAGGCCGCTGGAAATAGGGTTTGGAAGACTTATGTGATAAGTCTGCTGCTCTTGAAATACCCAAATGCCCTCCCTGTCATTGTTTCACCTTCCCTAGACCAGGGCTGGATCTTACATTTTATAGCTCTATCAGTCCAAGGGGGCTGCATGAGGGGAAAGGGTATCCCCATGCTTTTGTATATGCTGTGCTGTCTTCTGGAATACTCTTCTCTTTCCTGCCCATTCACTTGTCTTTTGGTAATAATAAAAACAACATTAATATCAAAAGTAGCTAAGATTATCTTGTATCAGACACCTTGCTAAATGCTTTATAGATTTCATTCCTGTTCTTTACAATCCTATGAAGTAGGTATACTATTTCCTGCCTTTCAGATGAAGAGTCTGGGTCTTGGAGAGGTTAACTTACTGGCACAAGGACACAAAGGTTAGGAGCAGCAGAGAAGGGATTTATCCCTCCAGAGCTTGTGTTCTTAACCACCATAATAGATGCAGCCCAAAAGTTACCTGTTCTAAGGATGCTTTTCCCAACTCACCACAAAGGATGTTCACACACAACCCACCACCGCTGTTCAGATATTTTGTGTAATTTTCTCTTGGAGCAATTAGTGGATGGAATATTTTAAATATTTTCTTCTCTACTGGAAAGTGTGCTACATGGAAACACAGGAACTACATCTGACATATATTCACCTAGAAAATTATCTGGAACACCTCAGTGGCTCCATAAATGTTTGCAGAAAGGAAGAATAACTGATTGAATGAATAAAGGGTGAGACAAAATAGAACAGCCCAGAAGCATTTTGGATGTAGAAACCTGAATTCTTCCTTTTCAGCTGATTAAGATGAAGATGTAGAACATTCCTTTCATCAAGGGGTTCAGAAAGGTTAGCCAGAGAGTCTGTGTCAGGGAGAGTGCAGGGGAGCTAGCTGCAGGTTGACACCCAGCCCCAGCCCAATACTTACCTGCACTTTCCTCCCCAAAGGTGGTGAGGTGGGCTGGGAAACCCTGTACTCTAGGGCTAGTATTGGGTCAGAGGACAAATAAGATCTCACAACTCCCATCTTAAAGACCCAGACTGCCTGGGAGATGCTCAGCAAGGGCCAAGGTAGCACAGAGTAGACGAGAGACCATCACTCAGCTGAAGGGTGACCCACCCTACACGGCACTACAGAGGCCTTGTCTAAACAGGAGGGGAGAGAAGACATAGGAACCTTGAACCATCTCCTCTTTTATCCTCCAGGTATGGGAACCAGGTATGGGACGTGGCAGCTGAGGGCCCCTGGGGCCAGTAGATAGAGAGCAGAGCCATCTGAGCCCTCAGGAAGGAAACAACGTGGGGCAAGTGGAGGAGGGCGGTGTGTACCATAGTCTCTTGTCTGGACCAGGTGGATGTGGAGAGAAGTGGCTGCCACTGGGACAATTCCCTGGCTGTTAAATGTCATACAGCCAGGCCCCAGCGATGGTAAAAAGGGACATTTATTTACAGTTCTCTCTGAGGTTGTCTCAGTCTCTCATTTTCCCTCAAAATACAACTCAGTATAAATAAATAAATAAAATAAAGGCTAATGTGGTATGTAGAGCTACCCTCAAGGAACTTGGGGAGGTGTTGGTAAATAGACCCAGGAACCCCAAAGCTGCAAACACTCACTCTGCGGTCACCAGAAGCTCCCTGGAAAGGGAGATGCGCTGAGCATGTTAGAGTACCTTATCTGAAAGTCCACACTGACGGCAGAAAGGGTGACCTGACACCAGCTCCTTCAGAGAGGGAGTGGACTATGAAGGTCTTTGAGAGAAAAAGGGGTTTGTGTCCCTTATGCTGTGCTCCATAGGCTAGAGCCCTTGTCAAGGCTGGGCACCTGCCACTCTATGTCTTCAGACCAAAATCAGCTTCTCTGAAGCTGCTCCCCACAGAGGCTGGGTAGGGCCACAGCACAGTTGAAGAAGTTGAGAGTTTGGAGGCAAATGGAAGTGACCTGGTCCAACTCTCTCATTTGATGAGGCCCAGAGAGAACATGAGAGCTCATTTCCTGTAATGGAGCAAGTATATACTTAGAGGACCAGCAAAGAGGGCATCACTCAAATAAATAAATGATAAAAGCAAAACAAATGAGACACACTGAGCTTCAGTGAACTTATCCAGACTCTGGTAATAAGAGAAAATTTAGGCTATTTTAACTTTAACATCTGTGCTAGCTTTGTTTTTAGATACTTTTAATTACACATGAGGGATCCTTGGACACAGTATTTTGGTACTTTGGGCGTCAGAAGGTCTTAATTTGGCCATAGAAACTGTTATCGTATTCCTACACAATCAGGTTCAGTCTGGAGAACCCAGAATGAGGCAGGTAATTTTTAAAAAGAGGTGACTGTTCAGAGAAGTAATTTTTTTCTAGATTATACATAGGGAAAAACAACCTGAGTATAAATATATTCTCAGAATAATACAGACTGAATTCCTAGGCTAAAATGTCCTCTTTGTCACTTACTACCTGAGCATCTTTGAGCAAGTTAATTAATCTCTTATCTCTAATTCAATATGTGCTAAATACTGTAAACCGATACATCTATGCATTTGTTGTGAAATAAAATAAATTAGAATATGAAAAAGTCCTCTGCAAAAAATAAATGGTGTAAATATATTAAACAATATGAAGAAAAGGAAGGAAGAAGAAGGAAGAAAGGGCAGTAAGGAGGAATTGGTCTTCATCTGAGGGTATATGATATGGTAAATTCTTCTCCCAAGAGCCCAGAGGAAGATGAATTGCAGAAGTCAGGTGAAATACATTTATTGTCATCAATGATGGATTTAATTATATAGATTTCATTATATTTGTGTATAATAAGTACAATATAACTATAGCACGATTATCTTGTTCAGCAGTGTCAGTGCTAACCCAAAGGCTGTCATCAACTTTAATGTTTAGAGTAGGCAGATTTTACCTATATATAAGTGTTTTGGGAGAAAGGGTAATACTGGGCTCTACATGATGTGATTTAGTCTCCTGGATGGCCTGACACTTTACTATGGTTTCCATAAGGATGGATGGATGGATAATGAATGAATGATAGAAGGAAGGAAGGGAGGGAGGGAGGGAGGAAGGAAGGCAGGGAGGGAGGAAGGAAGGGAGGAAGAAAAAAATAACATTTTCCAGTACGCTAATGACCCTATTTGCTGAGTGCTTTTAATAGAAGAAGGGGCTCACGTTTTTAAAAGTACAAGATCCTCCGAGTGTATCATCTCCTTTATCCTCACACAAATCTTTATTTTACAAAGACCAAAAGTGACATCTTAGGATGGTTAAACAACTTGTCCAAAATCACATAAGCTGTTGGCAAAGTTGAGATTTGCACGTAGGACTTAAAATCTGAAAATATATCCCCATAATGTGCTTCTTCATAATTGCCTAAAAATCGGGGGGGAGCAGACTTTTCAAATTCAGTTAGCATTTTTCAAGTTCCCATGGTGCTTGGTGTGAAAACTAGGTGTTAGGGAGAGCAGAGGAAAAACAACTAAAAATAAGATGACCATATTTCCTAGTTGTCTGGGACATTCTGTCTGGGACAGTCCCCAAGTCATCATCTTGGCAATATTATTAATAATATCCATTTTCAGTCTCAAAATATCTTGGTTTGGACCTTATATAGAAACCACTACTTATGAGCTGGACAGTTTATAATCCAACTAGGGGTAATAGACCAGATATCCCTAAAAATATAGATAGATAGATAGATAGATAGAAGATACATACATACATACAAATATAGATATTGTATATATATATATTATATCTAATATAAATTAGAAATATATTTTTATAAAATTATGTATCATTTACTATACATAGAGAATCCTAAAGATGCTACCAGAAAACTACTAGAGCTAATCAATGAATTTGGTAAAGTAGCAGGATACAAAATTAATGCACAGAAATCTCTGGCATTCCTATACACTAATGATGAAAACTCTGAAAGTGAAATCAAGAAAACACTCCCATTTACCATTGCAACAAAAAGAATAAAATATCTAGGAATAAGCCTACCTAAGGAGACAAAAGACCTGTATGCAGAAAATTATAAGACACTGATGAAAGAAATTAAAGATGATACAAATAGATGGAGAGATATACCATGCTCTTGGATTGGAAGAATCAACATTGTGAAAATGACTCTACTACCCAAAGCAATCTACAGATTCAATGCAATCCCTATCAAACTACCATTGGCATTTTTCACAGAACTAGAACAAAAAATTTCACAATTTGTATGGAAACACAAAAGACCCCGAATAGCCAAAACAATCTTGAGAACGGAAAACGGAGTTGGAGGAATCAGGCTCCCTGACTTCAGACTATACTACAAAGCTACAGTAATCAAGACAGTATGGTACTGGCACAAAAACAGAAAGATAGGTCAATGGAACAGGACAGAAAGCCCAGAGATAAACCCACGCACATATGGTCACCTTGTCTTTGATAAAGAAGGCAGGAATGTAAAGTGGAGAAAGGACAGCCTCTTCAATAAGTGGTGCTGGGAAAACTGGACAGGTACATGTAAAAGTATGAGATTAGATCACTCCCTAATGCCATACACAAAAATAAGCTCAAAATGGATTAAAGACCTAAATGTAAGGCCAGAAACTATCAAACTCTTAGAGGAAAACATAGGCAGAACACTCTATGACATAAATCACAGCAAGATCCTTTTTGACCCACCTCCTAGAGAAATGGAAATAAAAACAAAAATAAACAAATGGGACCTAATGAAACTTCAAAGCTTTTGCACAGCAAAGGAAACCATAAACAAGACCAAAAGAAAGCCCTCAGAATGGGAGAAAATATTTGCAAATGAAGCAACTGACAAAGGATTAATCTCCAAAATTTACAAGCAGCTCATGCAGCTCAATAACAAAAAAACAAACAACCCAATCCAAAAATGGGCAGAAGACCTAAATAGACATTTATCCAAAGAAGATATACAGACTGCCAACAAACACATGAAAGAATGCTCAACATCATTAATCATTAGAGAAATGCAAATCAAAACTACAATGAGATATCATCTCACACCAGTCAGAATGGCCATCATCAAAAAATCTAGAAACAATAAATGCTGGAGAGGGTGTGGAGAAAAGGGAACCCTCTTGCACTGTTGGTGGGAATGTGAATTCGTTCAGCCACTATGGAGAACAGTATGGAGGTTCCTTAAAAAGCTAAAAATAGAACTACCATATGACCCAGCAATCCCACTACTGGGCATATACCCTGAGAAAACCATAATTCAAAAGAAGTCATGTACCACAATGTTCATTGCAGCTCTATTTACAATAGCCAGGACATAGAAGCATCCTAAGTGTCCATCTACAGGTGAATGGATAAAGAAGATGTGGCACATATATACAATGGAATATTACTCAGCCATAAAAAGAAACGAAATTGAGCTATTTGTAATGAGGTGGATGAACCTAGAGTCTGTCATACAGAGTGAAGTAAGTCAGAAAGAGAGAGACAAATACCATATGCTAACACATATATATGGAATTTAAGAAAAAAAAATGTCATGAAGAACCTAGGGGTAAGACAGGAATAAAGACACAGAACTACTAGAGAATGGACTTGAGGATATGGGGAGGGGGAAGGGTAAGCTGTGACAAAGCGAGAGAGTGGCATGGACATATATACACTACCAAACGTAAGGTAGATAGCTAGTGGGAAGCAGCCGCATAGCACAGGGAGATCAGCTTGGTGCTTTGTGACCGCCTGGAGGGGTGGGATAGGGAGGGTGGGAGGGAGGGAGACGCAAGAGGGAAGAGATATGGGAACATACGTATATATATAACTGATTCATTTTGTTGTAAAGCAGAAACTAACATACCACTGTAAAGCAATTATACTCCAATAAAGATGTTAAAAAAATTATGTATCATATATAACCATATATAATATATATCGTAGTAAGGAAAGTTATACATATAATTTTATTTCTATAAAATGTTACTTAATTTTATATAATTGTTGTATGTATACAATTTTTTTTTCAATTGAGTCCTTCTCCTAAGTCACTGATTAGATAGTCAAATTTAAATGGGTATGTCTCCTGCAAGAAAAGGGATTTCTGAAGAATCTGTCAGTTCACACATCCTTCCCAAGCTCACCAAATATCCCCATACCTGCTCACACTTTCTCATAGAATAGTGAGTGACAAGGGAAGAAAATAGTGTGATTTGAGATAGCACCACAACAAGGAAGGCAAAGGATCTGGATTTTTATCTTTTAGCTTAAAACCCCTCTTTGCCTGTAACTGGATTGCAGCCTTAGCCATAGACCTGGGTGTCTGGAGGATGGCTGTGCACATGCAGGCTTTTCTCCCATGTGCCTTGACCTCCACCCAGGCTGCCCACCTGGCCTTCCTGGGTCTTCATCTTCTTCCTGACCACCGGAATTAATTCCGCACAAAGCATCACTTACGCTGCCCCATTTTTCTGTTCAAAAGCCTTTTGTATTTCCTCACTGCTTCTAGGTAAAACCGCAGTTTCCCAGCGTGAGCTCTACCATATGCACTCATAGAAAATGAGGATGAACGGAAGGAGAGCAGGGCTTAGGTACTAAGTGACTGTGAATTTGCCTAAGGTAGTAACACCTCTAGGTCTCAGCTTCCTCAGGTCTAAGTGTGAGGTTGGAATAAATGGATTCTAAGAAGATTTCCAATACTAACACATTGTTCAGGATGTGCCCTGCTTCTCCTTGGCGTCTCTGACCTAAATAAGAGTTGTTTTCTTTCTATCCCACAGAATATTTCTGTAAATCCCTCCTCTCTGTTTTTGCTCAGGCTGATGTCCCTGCTGGGGGGGGATGCCCCTTCCCTTATTGCCTCCTGTTCTGTTACCTCCCCTGCTCCAAAATGCACTCAGCACCTAGATCTGTGGTGCCAACCTCATCGGATGATGTGAACCATTTTTGCCAGTCTCCACTTGACTAAAACCCTTGTGTACCCTAGCAGATGCTGAGCTGCCTCAGCCCCTGATTTAGACTGAAGATAGCTCACCTCAAAGCTAGCTCCATTCCATGTATCTCTTACTCCATATTTCTTGGGTGATCCTTCCACCGTGGTCGTCCCACGAGTGTATTTCCAGCACCGCCTCTCCCATGAGTGGCGTGCTCCCAAGTCCAACAGTCTGTTCTACATCTACCTGGGTATCTAAGAGATGCCTCAGACCAACATGCCTCCCCCAACTTCCCCCAAACCTGCTCCTCCTTGAGATTCTCCCAAACTTATAGGTAGGCTCTTACCTACCTCATGCTGCAGATTCCTAAATCCCTCTTTCCCTCACCCTTGGCATCTATCTATTCCACGAGCAAATTCTGTTGGAGATACTTCGAAAAGATATTGCAAATGTAATCACTTCTCACCATCTCCACTGCTACCACCTGAAGCCAAAACACCAAAATCTCTTGCCTGGACAGCTGGTTACCCTGTGCCTGTTTTGTTTTGCAACAGTGCAATTTCCACATAACAGTAACAGGTGATCTTTTAAAATTTTCAGCGCAGTCAACAAAGAGCCTATCAGCCCTATAAGGTGTGTGCCTGGTTGTTTCTGCCGCCTCATGCTTGACCACTAGTCCCCTTGTTCACTCTGCCACCAACAACCTGCCCTTCTTTCTACTCCTTAAACGATGCAAGCACATTACTGCCTCAGGGCTTTTGCACTTGCTGTATGTGCTGTTCCTATGGCTACCCCCCTTCTCAGTTATGTGAATACTTAGCTGTCTCAGCATTCCTGTCTACACTGAAAACTCCTTCTTGAAGACCACCTTCCTGGTGGCTTAATCTGAAGTGGTCTCAACCCCTTCTTGTATCTCCTGATCACATTACCCTGTTTTATTTCCTTCATAAGCTTATTCATATCTGGAGTTTTGGTGGTTGTTCTTTATTTTTTTCCCTTTTCTCTAATGCAAGTTTTATGAAGATAGGGACCTATTCCATCATATTCATCCTTGTATTTCCAGTGTTTCACAGAGCCCTTGATATCTAGCAGGTGTTTAAATAATTATTGAGTGAATAAATGAATGATGAATGAATGACCCACAGTGGAATCTGTCCAAGCTATAATGAAACTATCAGATCACTTGTTTGTCCATGGAGGCTTGCCTGACCAATGAGCCCAGAGTCATTTCATCATATCTAAAGTACCCTAAACAATTTCTCTCTGTGCCTCTTATAAGGTATTCTCTTGGTTATCGAGCTACTGTCTCCTATCTTACCCTCTTCACTCTGTTTTGGGGATGCTAGGGCTGGGACTCTGAAAACCACATTTCTGCTTTGCCAGGGGCCCTCTGCTCAGTTCTGCCAATAGTGGGCTCTAGAGGGAGACGGAGAGGATGGAGTAGATGGAAGAAACTGCTTTCTTCTGACTTGCTTCCCGTTGCTCTCAACTTCACTCCAGTGATGGTTCTTCATCCTTGCAGAAGCAGTTGATTCCATTATCAGTACCCCTTCCCTCCCTCATACCCCTACACATTGCTAAGATTGGCATCCTTGTGCCTTCTGCTTAGAGGTCTGAATCTCAGCTCTTTGCAGGGCCTTCTCTGAATCCCATAGCACCCCTGTTAGCTGGGCTGCCCTCAGAGATCTATGCCCTACTCGGCAAGGCCCCTCCTCCACACTCCTGGGTTCTAATAGCCCCTTTCTCTTTCTTTAGTTTCCCCAGCCTGGAGGGGTGGGGAGTGGTATTTGCTTCCTGAAGTTAGAATCTCTAACTTAACTCAGCAGCCACTTTTGCCTTTGTTATTCAATTCCTGTCTCACTAAGTCCCTATATTAAATTCTGAATGCTAAAATAACTGGTGTGTTTTTTTATTTTACTGAGTGGATACCAGCTGATAGAGGGCTATAGGATCCATTGCCTTGTACCATTTCAATATTCATTCAGGGCATGTTGGCTCAGAGGGATTAGAATGTTTTTGCAGGGCAGGAATCCTCCCTCACTTAGCCCCGTACCACCTATGAGCCATGGTGTCTTACACATTGCAAAGGGCCAATGCATGTTTGATAACTGACCCGTGGTAGTTTCAGAGGTAAATGAGCTCATCCTTCTGTTTTTAGAAGTAATATTTTTAAACCTTTCTGGAGAGAAGATATCTTAATCTTCAAGCCCTCCAGGATAGGAAATTCTTCAAACGTTTATTTTCATTGTAAAATGTGTGCTTGTTAAACCCTGCCAGAATATACTTGCCATCAAGAAGTACTTCCCACGTAGGCCCAGCAGTAAGGGCTCAGAAAAAGGAGAAATGCTTGGATCTGAGAAAAATGGTGATTTTGAAAATAGATGATGGCACTTGTCCCCCAAATAGGTCCTTGCTGTTTTCCAAATAACCCAATTATTTGACTGATCTCAAGTTTAGTTCTCTCTTTCTCTTCTCTACCCGCTTTCTTTGTGTGTGTAGAGAAAGCCTACTTGTTCAATACATGTGAAATTTTTCTTATAAATACACCTGACTGAAATCAGCTCTCCCGGCCAAAATTAAAGGGGTATTAAAGTATTTCTAACAAGGCATACTATTTGGGAACTGTGTGGCATGCCATTCCTGCCTTCTTTAGCTCTGAACAGCTAGCGTCCCTCAGGCCGGGCACTCAAACAGCAAGTGGCTTAGCGACACCAGCAGGCGGGGCTTGGCATGTAGCATATGGTATGGAAAGTGCCAGGAGCGAGCTCTCTGCAGTGTGGACCCAATGCTGCAGCTCCCCCGTAATGTACATGTGGTCCAGCCTCAATGACTAGACTGTTTTCTTCCTTCCCCTTGTTAGCACTTAGTCTTATGCTTGATCTAGTAGAGCCACATCCTGAACCACAGCCCTCTTGGCTATATCCCTGAATGCCTACTAGTTATTATAATCCCCATACTTTGGTACGAGGTAGCATCCCCTTCAGCCCCTGTGCACCCTCTCCTCACTACCACCCCCAGATTGGCCTCCATCCTCCCATATTCAGAGTTTTCTATGACATGCTGAATACTGACACATGGGCTCCTGGCTACTTCCTTTTTACCTGGTGTGTTCCTGGGGCTCTGTTTCTGATTCTGTCCTTCTTGCTTTCCTCTTCTTCTCCTAATGTCTCTGTAAGGTCCAATTGCCAACCTCGTGCCAGGAAAGCTCCTATAGATCACCACACTAATTAGAAAAAAGCTCCCCACTCTCCCTACCATCTCACAGGGAGTGCTGGATTCTCCTAGTGGCCTCAAACAGACTCCCTGCCCTGAAATGCACTAGCCGCTTCCTCGAAGAAATTTTGGTCTCACAATTTTGTTTTGAATGATTAGCTATTTTGTCTTCAAAGATTTTACTTTCCATCAAAGAATTGCCCCATTCTTACTTTAAAGTAACAGCACTTATTTCCATATATGATGTATGAAATTGGCTTCTTATTTTATCATTACATCCTAATAAATAAGAATACAACAAAGTATTCTTCTTTCCTAGGTTGTAGCGTTTTATTATAGGTCTATCATTTTGGGGCTGTTTACCAATAATCACAACAACAATAATAATAATGTTAACATTTATGTCATTATATAAAGTGCTATTACATCTTTAGTGCTCTTTACATATTAACTCATAAAAATCACAAAAAATCATATGGAATAGGTTTTGTTATTTTTTTCTATTTATTTTTAATTTATTTTTCTAACAGCAGGTTCTTATTAGTCATCCATTTTATACACATCAGTGTATACATGTCAATCCCAATCTCCCAATTCATCACACCACCACCACCCCCTGCCGCTTCCCCTCCTTGGTGTCCATATGATTTTTGTCTACTTCTGTGTCTCAATTTCTGCTCTGCAAAGTGGTTCATCTGTACCATTTTCTAGGTTCCACATATATACGTTAATACACAATATTTGTTTTTCTCTTTCTGACTTACTTCACTCTGTATGACCATCTCTAGATGCATCCACGTCTCCACAAATGACCCAATTTCGTTCCTTTTTATGGCTGAGTAATATTCCATTGTATATGTGTACCACATCTTCTTTATCCATTCGTCTGTCAGTGGGCATTTAGGTTGCTTCCATGACCTGACTATTGTAAATAGAGCTGCAATGAACACTGGGGTGCATGTGTCTTTTTGAATTATGGTTTTCTCTGGGTATATGCCCAGTAGAGGGATTGCTGGGTCATATGGTAATTCTATTTTTAGTTTTTTAAGGAACCTCCATACTGTTCTCCATACTGGCTGTATCAATTGCCATTACCACCAACAGTGCAAGAGGGTTCCCTTTTCTCCACACCCTCTCCAGCATTTGTTGTTTGTAGATTTCCTAATGATGACCATTCTAACTCCTGTGAGGTGATACCTCATTGTAGTTTTGATGTGCATTTCTCTAATAATTAGTGATGTTGAGCAGCTTTTCATGTGCCTCTTGGCCATCTGTATGTCTTCTCTGGAGAAATGTCTATTCAGGTCTTCTGCACATTTTTGGATTGGGTTGTTTGTTTTTAATATTGAGCTGCATGAGCTGTTTATATATTTTGGAAATTAATACTTTGTACGTTGATTCGTTTTTAAATATTTTCTCCCATTCTGAGGGTTGTCTTTCGGTCTTGTTTATGGTTTCCTTTGCTGTGCAAAAGCTTTGAAGTTTCATTAGGTCCCATTTGTTTATTTTTGTTTTTATTTCCATTACTCCAGGAGGTGGATCAAAAAATATCTTGCTGTGGGCTTCCCTGGTGGTGCAGTGGTTGAGAGTCCGCCTGCCGATGCAGGGGACACGGGTTCGCGCCCAGTTCCGGGAAGATCCTGCATGCCGCGCAGTGGCTGGGCCCGTGAGCCATGGCTGCTGGGCCTGCGCGTCCAGAGCCTGTGCTTCGCGGCGGGAGAGGCCACAGCAGTGAGAGGCCCACGTACCGCTAAGAAAAAAAAAAAAAAAAATCTTGCTATGATTTATGATAAAGAGTGTTCTTCCTATGTTTTCCTCCAAGAGTTTTACATTGCCCACTCTTACATTTAGGTCTCTAATCCATTTTGAGTTTATTTTTGTGTATGGTGTTAGGAAGTGTTCTAATTTCATTACTTTACATGTAGCTGTCCAGTTTTCCCAGCTCCACTTATTGAAGAGATTGTCTTTTCTCCATTGTGTTTCCTTGCCTCCTTTGTCATAGATTAGTTGACCATAGGTGTGGGGGTTTATCTTTGGGCTTTCTATCCTGTTCCATTGATCTATCTTTCTGTTTTTGTGCCAGTACCATACTGTCTTGATTACTGTAGCTTTGTACTATAGTTTGAAGTCAGGGAGCCTGATTCTTCCTGCTCCATTTGCTTTCCCTCAAGACTGATTTGGCTATTTGGGGTTTTTTGTGTCTCCATACAAATTTTAAGATTTTCTGTTCTAGTTTTGTAAAAAATGCCATTGGTAATTTGACAGGGATTGCATTGAATCTGTAGATTGCTGTGGGTAGGATAGGATCGTCATTTTCACAATATTGACTCTTCCAATCAAAGAACATGGTATATGTCTCCATCTGTTGGTATCATCTTTAATTTCTTTCATCAGTGTCTTACAGTTTTCTGCATACAGGTGTTTTGTCTCCCTAGGTAGGTTTACTCCTAGGTATTATATTCTTTTTGTTGCAATGGTAAACGGGAGTGTTTCCTTAATTTCACTTTCAGATTTTTCATCATTAGTGTATAGGAATGCAAGAGATTTCTGTGCATTAATTTTGTATCCTGCAACTTTACCAAATTCATTGATTAGCTCTAGTAGTTTTCTGGTGGCATTTTTAGGATTCTCTATGTATAGGATCATGTCATCTGCAAACAGTGACAGTTTTACTTCTTCTTTTCCAATTTGTGTTGCTTTTATTTCTTTTTCTTCTCTGATTGCCGTGGCTAGGACTTCCAAAACTATGTTGAATAACAGTGCCGAGAGTGGACATCCTTGTCTCATTGTTGATCTTATGGGAAATGCTTTCAGTTTTTCACCATTGAGAATGATGTTTGCTGTGGGTTTGTCATATATGGCCTTTATTATGTTGAGGTAGTTTCCCTCTATGCCCACTTTCTGGAGAGTTTTTATCATAAATGGGTGCTGAATTTTGTCAAAAGGTTTTTCTGCATCTATTGACATGATCATATGGTTTTTATGCTTCCATTTGTTAATATGTGTATCACATTGATTGATTTGCATATATTGAAGAATCCTTCCTTCCCTGGGTTAAATCCCACTTGATCATGGTGTATGATCCTTTTAATGTGTTGTTGGATTCTGTTTGCTAGTATTTTGTTGAGGATTTTTGCATCTATATTCATCAGTGATATTGGTCTATAATTTTCTTTTTTTGTAGTATCTTTGTCTGGTTTTCGTATCAGGGTGATGGTGGCCTCATAGAATGAGTTCGGGAGCATTCCTTCCTCCAAAATTTTTTGGAAGAGTTTGAGAAGGATGGGTGTTAGCTCTTCTCTAAATGTTTGATAGAATTCACCTGTGAAGCCATCTGGTCCTGGACTTTTGTTTGTTGGAAGATTTTTAACCACAGTTTCAATTTCATTACTTGTGATTGGTCTGTTCATATTTTCTATTTCTTCCTGGTTCAGTCTTGGAAGGTTACACCTTTCTAAGAATTTGTCCATTTCTTCCAGGTTGTCCATTTTATTGGCATAGAGTTGCGTGTAGCAGTCTCTTAGGATGCTTTGTATTTCTGCCGTGTCTGTTGTAACTTCTCCTTTTTCATTTCTTTTTATTGTTTTGAGTCCTCTCCCTCTTTTTCTTGATGAGTCTGGCTAATGGTTTATCAATTTTGTTTATCTTCTCTAAGAACCAGCTTTTATTTTTATTGATCTTTGCTATTGTTTTCTTTGTTTCTATTTCATTTATTTCTGCTCTGATCTTGATGATTTCTTTCCTTCTTCTAACTTTGGGTATTGTTTGTTCTTCCTTTGCTAGTTCCTTTAGGTGTAATGTTAGAATGTTTATTTGAGATTTTTCTTGTTTCTTGAGGTAAGATTTTATAGCTATAAACTTCCCTCTTAGAACTGGTTTTGCTGCATCTCATAGGTTTTGGATCATTGTGTTTTCATTGTCATTTGTCTGTAGGTTTTTTGTTTTTTTGTTTTTTTTTGTTTTTTTTTTGCGGTACACGGGCCTCTCACTGCTGTGGCCTCTCCCATCGCGGAGCACAGGCTCCAGACGTGCAGACCCAGTGGCCATGCCTCAATGGCCCAGCCACTCCACGGCACGCGGGATCCTCCAGGACCGGGGCACAAACCCGTGTCCCCTGCATCGGCAGGCGGACTCTCAACCACTGCGCCACCAGGGAAGCCCCTATCTCTAGGTATTTTTGATATCCTCTTTGATTTCTTCAGGGATCTCTTGGTTACTTAGTAACGTATTGTTTTGCCTCCATGTGTTTGTGTTTTTTACTTTTTTTTTTTCCCCCTATAATTGATTTCTAATCTCATAGCATTGTGGTCAGAAAAGATGCTTGATATGATTTCAATTTTCTTAAATTTACTGAGGCTTGATTTGTGACCCAAGATATGATCTATCCTGGAGAATGTTCTGAGCGCACCTGAGAAGGAAGTATAATCTGCTGTTTTTGGATGGAATGTCCTATAAATATCAATTAAATCTATCTGGTCTATTGTGTCATTTAAAGCTTGTGTTTCCTTATTAATTTTCTGTTTGGATGATCTGTCCATTTGTGTAAGTGAGGTGTTAAAGTCCCCCACTATTATTGTGTTACTGTCGATTTCCTCTTTTAGAGCTGTTAGCAGTTGCTTTATGTATTGAGGTGCTCCTATGTTGGGTGCGTATATATTTATAATTGTTATATCTTCTTCTTGGATTGATCCCTTGATCATTATGTAGTATCCTTCCTTGTCTCTTGTAACATTTTTTATTTTAAAGTCTATTTTATCTTATATGAGTATTGCTACTCCAGCTTTCTTTTGATTTCCATTTGCATGGAATATCTTTTTCCATCCCTTCACTTTCAGTTTGTATGTGTCCCTCGGTCTGAAGTGGGTCTCTTGTAGACAGCATATATACGGGCCTTGTTTTTGTATCCGTTCAGTGAGCATGTGTCTTTTGGTTAGAGCATTTAATCCGTTCACGTTTAAGGTAATTATCGATATGTATGTTCTTATTGCAATTTTCTTAATTGTTTTGGGTTTGTTTTTGTAGGTCCTTTTCTTCTCTTGTGTTTCCCACTTAGAGAAGTTCCTTTAGCATTTGTTGTAGAGCTGGTTTGGTGGTGCTGAATTCTCTTAGCTTTTGCTTGTCTGTAAAACTTTTGATTTCTCCAACGAATCTGAATGAGATCCTTGCTGGGTAATCTTGGTTGTAGGTTCTTCCGTTTCATCACTTTAAGTGTATCATGTCACTCCCTTCTGGCTTGTAGAGTTTCTGCTGAGAAATCAGCTGTTAATCTTATGGGAGTTCCCTTGTATGTTATTTTTCGTTTTTCCCTTGTTGCTTTCAATAATTTTTCTTTGTCTTTAATTTTTGCCAGTTTGATTACTACGTGTTTCTCCTTGAGTTTATACTGTATGGGACTCTCTGCACTTCCTAGACTTGGGTGGCTATTTCCTTTCCCATCTTAGGGAAGTTTTCAACTATAATCTCTTCAAATATTTTCTCGGGTCCTTTCTCTCTCTCTTCTCCTTTTGGGACCCCTATAACGTGAATGTTGTTGTATTTAATGCTGTCTTAGGTCTAATGGTCTCTTAGGCTGTCTTCATTTCTTTTCATTCTTTTCTCTTTATTCCATTCCACAGCAGTGAATTCCACCATTCTGTCTTCCAGGTCACTTATCCGTTTTTCTGCCTCAGTTATTCTGCTATTGATTCCTTCTAGTGTAGTTTTCATTTCATTTATTGTATTGTTCATCTCTGTTTGTTATTTAATTCTTCTAGATCTTTGTTAAATATTTCTTGCATCTTCTCGATCTTTGCCTCCTTTCTTTTTCCGAGTTCCTGGATCACCTTCACTATCATTATTCTGAATTCTCTTTCTGGAAGATTGCCTATCTCCATTTCATTTAGTTGTTTTTCTGGGGTTTTATCTTGTTTCTTCATCTGGTACATAGCCCTCTGCCTTTCCATCTTGTCGTTCTTTCTGTGAATGTGGTTTTTGTTCCACAGGCTGCAGAACTGTAGTTCTTCTTGCTTCTGCTGTCTGCCGTCTGGTGGATGAGGCTGTAAGAGGCTTGTGGAAGTTTCCTGATGGGAGGGATTGGTGGTGGGTAAAGATGGCTGTTGCTCTTGTGGGCAGAGCTCAGTAAAACTTTAATCTGCTTGTCTGCTGATGGGTGGGACTGGGTTCCCTCCCTGTTGGTTGTTTGTCCTGAGGCAACCCAACACTGGAGCCTAGCCGTGCTCTTTGGTGGAGCTAATGGTGGACTCTGGCAGGGCTCAGGCCAAGGAGTACTTCCCAGAACTTCTGCTGCCAGTGTCCTTGTCCTCACGGTGAGGCACAATCACCCCTTGCCTCTGCAGGAGACCCTTGAACACTAGCAGGTTGGTCTGGTTCAGTCTCCTATGGGGTCACTGCTCCTTCCCCTGGGTCCCAATGCACACACTACTTTGTGTGTGCCCTCCAAGAGTGGGGTCTCTCTTTCCCCCAGTCCTGTCAAAGTTCTGTAATCAAATCCCGCTAGCCTTCAAAGTCTGATTCTCTAGGAATTCCTCCTCCCGTTGCCGGACCCCCAGGTTCAGAAACCTGACGTGGGGCTCAGAACCTTCACTTCAGTGGGTGGACTTCTGTGGTATAAGTGTTCTCCAGTTTGTGAGTCACCCACCCAGCAGTTATGGGATTTGATTTTATTGTGATTGCGTCCCTCCTACCATCTCATTGCGGCTTCTCCTTTGTCTTTGCACGTGGGGTATCTTTTTTGGTGAGTTCCAGTGTCTTCCTGCCGATGATTGTTCAGCAGTTAGTTGTGATTCCGGTGTTCTCCAAAGAGGGAGTGAGAGCATGTCCTTCTACTCCGCCATCTTGAACCAGTCTCCCAGTCTTATTATTTTGCCATTTTACACATAAGGAAACTGAGGTACAAAGTTTAAACAACTTGTTAAGTTTGCCGGTAAAGTAATAGAGCTGGTAATTGAATCTAGGTACTCCAAGTCCAGAGCTCAAGTTTGAACTTGAGCTTCTTGAGATGGGTGCATTGACTGAAGAAAAATTCACAACGTAAAAGTTTCAGGTTATGTTTTATTTGGGGACTTTACTGAGGACTATAGCCCAGGAGACAGCCTCTCAGAGAGCTCTGGAGAACTGCTCCAAAGAGATAAGGGAAGAGCCAGGATATATAGGAGCTTTTGCCGAAAAAGATTACTGCTAATCACAAAAAATACAGCTCAAGTTAATGATTTTAGTGCCTTTCTATGTATGGGAGGATGCAGCACTCTGGGCTTATTAAAATTATTCCTTAGATATGCATCTTAACTATCTAGGGCCAGGATTTTCTTTTTCTCCATCCTGAATTCCCCTCAGGGTGCAGCACTGGGGGCAGCTGCAATGGCTGATGGCTTGATGGCACACAATATTCTTCGTTTCCTGGAATAGCAGGCAGAAATTTTTGTCTGCAGGTGCAGTACCTCTCCATTCCTTCTTCTCTCTTGATTTCCAGCAGGTTCCACCAAACAGAATAGTGAGGCTCCCCCCTGAATACTTCCAGCCTGGTTAACTGCAAGGTTCTGGTATCTTACAGACCTAGACTCCAATCCCAGCTCTTTCATATGCAAGCTGTGTGATCCAGATAAATGACTTCTCTCTGAGTCTTAATTTTTTCAACTGTTCTCTTTTCTTTTTTCTGACACCACTTTTGACACCAAATTGGCATCCAACAATTCCCTTCAATTCTGACACTGACTGCTTGGAGTTAGTGCAGATGTCACTGAGTTAAGGACTGCTTCTACTTCAAACACCAGTCACAAGTCCTGGGGACCACCTATACCTCTGATGAAGGTTCCCACAACACCCTCCTCAACTTCTATAATTTGCTAAAATAACTCACAGAACTCAGGAAAACCCTTTACTTACATTTACCAGTTTATTATAAAATATACAACTCAGGAATAGCCAAATGGTGGAGATGCATAGGGCAAGATTTGGGGGTGAGGGAGGGAAGGGTGGCACGAAGATTTCAATCCTCCTCTCTGGGATGTTACCTTCCCAGCACCTCAACATGTTCACTAACCCAGACCTCCAAAATTTGCCTTTTCAGGGTTTTATGGAGGTTTCATTCATCCCCAGAGGTCAAGATGTACACTGAAAGTTCCAAATCTCTATTCATGGCTTGGTCCTTCTAGCGTCCAGTACCCCCATCCTGAAGCTACCAAGACATCCCAGCCAGGAGTCAGCTCATTAACAAACCAAAGACACTTTATCATTCTGGAAATTCCAGAGCTTTAGGAGCACAGTGTCAAGAACCAGGAACAAAGACCAAACGTGTAATTTTTTTTTTTAATGTTAGCACAATTGCAAAAGAGACAAAAGAGTATACATCTTATGGATTTAAATTAGGTAGAGTGACATACAATTGATGCCTTTGGTACACTGAAAGCCTTTAAACAACTGGAGTCATCCCTATTTTTCCTCAAGTGGTCCCAAGGGCTGTCCCTTTTCTTCACTTTCCCTGTTGGACATGTTTTAGTGACTTATTTGAGAATCTTTAGTACATTGAACATGGCATGTTCAAATAGCCTGTGATTCCTTGTCAAAGGTAATATGTCTCTCAAGTAGGAAAATAAAAATAGTTGTGAGCTTTTATTGAGCACTTATTGCATGGATCTTACTGTAGATATCAAGAGGTTCAAAATCAAAGGCACTTCGGTAAGTTCGCTTTCCATCACCCATACAGATAGTTGCAAGAGTCTCAATGTTTGTATCCCCCCATAAATTCATATGTTGAAATCCTAACTCTCTATGTAATAGTATTAGGAAAATGGGCCTTTGGGAGGTAATTAGGTCATGAGGGTGGAGACCTCATGAAAAGGATTAGTGCCCTTATAAAAGGCACCCCAGAGAACACTCTCACCCTCTTTGAGCCATGTGAGGATGCAAGGAGAAGTTGGCAGTCTGCAACATGGAAGATGGTCCTCATCACAAGCTAATCATGCTTGCATCCTGATCTTGAACTCCCAGCCTCCAGAACTGAGAAATACATTTCTGTTGTTTATAAGCCACCCTGTCTGTGGTTCTTGTTATAGCAGCCTGAACTGATTAAGGCACTAGATGATCTCCAGTTCACCACCACATTCCACTGAAAACACATGCCTATTATTCATGTTTTAACTTCTATCTGTAATGCCATCCACACCCTATTATCTGTCTGTGGAAATAACCATTACTGTTTAAGTGCCAGTTCCAACGTCACCTCCTCTGGGATGTCTACCTCTCAAGGACAGTCCCCTCAGCAGAATTAGTCATTGTTTTCTACATGATCATGCAGCACCTTGATCCCCTCTGGCATCAATTATTTGAGGATTAGTGTGCAAGCTTTACAGAGCTTCTGGACTGAAAGTTCCTGGAAGGCAACTGCATCATCCCAGTCATCTTCCAAGTAACCCACTCTTCTGCACAGAATGGGCTAGGAATGGATGTTCATTGCATTAAATAGTTTCAAATCTAATCAAGCATGACCAGCTATGATCAACTGTAGTTATCAACTCCTCCTGCAGGCTTCACCCGGCTAGTTCCAGAGTCAGTATTGACCAGGAAGGCCTCCCTGAGGTACTTCACCCCTCCAACAATTGAAGTCTCCTATTGGTTCAGCTGCTGAGTCCCATTACTAAGATCAGAGCAACTGTTAGAAATATCCCTTGGCCTTGAAAGTTAAAATTGTGTCACTGTTTTGCTAGGAAGAACAGCAAATAATATTAGATTGTCTCTGAGGGAAAGAATATTTCATCATCTTAGTTCTATCCCTCTAGTACCCTGAATATCCTTGTATTTTGGATTCAACTTATTTTCATTTTCTGACTTTCTTTCTGTTCCACTGTGTCTCTCCACCTCTCTACCTTTATCTCTCTCTTCTTCCTTTTCTGATTTCCTGCCTCTGTTTCCCTGCCTTTCCTTTCTTGCCTCTGTCTCTCTTCATTCCCCCCTCTTCCAGGATGCTGAATGAAAAATAGCAAAACCTTGATCTTTGACCCTTTCTTTTTCTAGAGTCTATCAATTCTCTTGAGACATTCTTTCTTCAGTTATGCTAATATAATTGATTGGAGTCCAGGGTTGATTTTTGGTTTGCTTTTTTTTTTTTTTTTAATCAATCACATTCCAGCTGGGCCTTGTAATGTTATACCTCTGCCTGCTTGATTGGACTTGGGTGATTCCAAAATCTCTGCAGCCACACAGACATGCAGACCATTTGAGGAGAGCTTAATTCCACAGATGGTTAATCTCATTTTTTATGTGTTGATTTTTCCTAGTTTCTCTCGCAGAGGGTAATTTATTTCTAAGTTCCAGGAGCACTTTATTGTAACCTCTCATTTACCGACTATAATAATAATAATAACCATCATTTATTGGGTCCTTATTATGCATCATAGTGTTAAGTGCTTTGTGTAAGTTCACTGATTTAATTTCCACAATAACCCTAAGAGATGTAGGTTTGGTTTGTTTTTTAAATTAAAAAAAAATTTTTTTTGCCTAACTTTACAGATGAGAAAACCAAGGTCTAGAGAGATTAATGAAATTTCCAAAGATCCTAATAGGAACTTGACTCTTTTTTTTCCCTTTCTGCCCTTATCCTTTTGAGCATATTGGACTGGATAGCACTTGCCTCAAAGGCCAGTCCTATAGCCAGAAAAGGTTCCATGATCTTCCCACCCAAAGCTCCACCCATTCCCAGCTATTTCTCCTCCATTGTCCCAGGACAGGTAGACATCATCACAGCTTCAGACGTACCCTGCTCAAGTTATAACAAAAATGTGTTCATAAAGAGAGACACATTTTTGTAAAGCAGTTTAGACTAACTCCCAACCAAATGATACCAATAATACATTCAAAAGGAGTACAGAGGATGTTCAGATGGCAAAAGGCTGGGGCATCCGATGCCACTGTTACATAGGAGATGCACCCTGAAGAAAGAATATAATCCCCATAGAGAAGAGTTAGAAGGATGGGAAATGGCCTGACCCCAGTTTCAGAGGCAGGAATGCACCTGCCACCACTGGGGACACATGAGAACAGTGTTTTCATGGAAGAATCAGGAGAAGAGACTATTTGAAGAATGTGATGTTACATTATAAAGGTGCCTGGAATGTCAAGATGAGAAATCTGGTATGCCGCGTCTGTATCCAGAAGTTCATTTCCCACCAATAGGATTTTCACATATGAAGAGTCCAGAGATTAAAATATGTTCCAGTATCAGGGATCAGGGAGCCTCAGGCATGGTTTATAGTTCATCTAATGTCACTTAGAGTCCATTCTTATAAGGTGAAGAGAAAGGCAACACTTTTCCTGAAAATTTCCTGAACACTAAAAATTAAAGGTATATTATTCTATTCAAAAATAATATGTATTCAATTTTCTAAGCCTGAAGCAGTATTCACCAGCACGTATGACCATGCACAAGCCAATCGATCACTTCTTATTTTGTCAACCATGATGTTTTAGTAGTAAATACCTGTTGGATCAGCAAATTAATTTATCTTAAATTAGACAGCAAACTACATGAAGGTGAAGGACATTTCTCAAATGTTGGCACTTACAAACAGTTCCATGCTACTACCAAAGTGTCCTTTCTAGTCTGCAAGGAATTAACCATGTCCCTCCCCAACTTAAAATTCTCCAGTGAGTTGACCCAGGTGTAGGGTCCAAGCTCCACAACATGGCACACACTCCTTTCCATAGCTGACTACAATCAACCTTGAACCCAAAAGCCCAGCTCTGTTCATTCTTTGCAATTCACCCCATCTCTATAGATTTGCATATGCCATAAATTCTGCCCAGAAATACCCTCTCCTGAAAGTGTGTGGCAGTTTCAAAAAAATTCAGTAATTTATTTAAAGTTTATATAATTTTTGTAATTTATTACATTTATTAATCATTTATTTTTTGCCCAGCATTGGGTTTGTATAAGCCTCAAAAGAGTTTGTTAAGGGAGCTATTATAAGTATCCCCATTTTATAGATGAGAAAACTGAGATCTAAAGATCTTAAGATACCTTCTCAAAAGCAAAATCCACGAAGTACAGAATCAGAATTGGAACCCGGGTTCCTGTGTGTGCTCTCAACTTCTAAACCACGTCACCTGTTGTACAGACATGGGAGGCCCCTGGGAGAGGGTCTGGGCATAAAACACAAACACCATCTTGCTGCAAAATGCAGACATCACCACTGCCTGGGGACCTATAATAAAAAAATAACGTATGTCCAGGAAGATGAGTCCAGAAAAAATCTCTCCTTGGGGAAGGAGCAGTTGCATTTTCTCACCTGAAAAATCCATTCTCAGAGGTGCCTGTTGCGTTTATTTGGTAGATTCTGATCCAAGTGTGGCCTCTCAATGCCCACTAGGTCTTGCTGAATGTTGGGCCCATTACCTGATCTGAGGTAGGCTCATAGATTTCCTTTCCTCCTTCCTGTCTCCTGGAGATAGCTCTATTCATACAGTAGTATGCCTCTTCTCTTTCTGCCTCAGTGTTTTAAATGGGGATGTCAATATCACTGCACAAAGACTCATGGGTCACCAGGGAATTGGCAATTCCATCTGTAATGGGCCCATTACGCTGAGGAGACTGAATAGCTAGGGTGTGATATACTAAAGGGAAAAAAATGGACCCTAGAGTGAAATCATTGTTTACAGCAGTATTTCCGAAAATGTGCTCCACAGGATAGACTCCTGTGAGATGCTCGTGATAAAATGTTTGCAATTGCTAAACTCTGTGTTTTACTAGTTTTGTAAATACTACTCACTACATCCCTATCACTCAACACTTGAATACTGAAGGCTCTGAGAAGTCCTGCAAGGTGGACCTTAACCCAAATTTCTGAATTCATTTCGGCACAGAACATGTCTTTCCTCACCTCTGATTTGTGTAAGATCTATTATTAACACACGGAATTAGCATTTCATGAATCACAGTTTGGGGAACATTGATTCAAAGCACCTACTTTAATTGCCTATTTTTAGACTGTCAGGGGAAGTCTAAAATTGTACATCTGGGAAGAGGGAAATGTTCAATTCACAAGGCCTTTTTAGTCATAAAATGGTTATTAGATCAACTGGCTCTTTCTTTTTCATCTTTTCTTAAATTGCACGCAATCCAAGCAGCTACCAGCACTAGCAGCCCTCAGACAGGGAGAAGTAAGAATGTGTCCCAAACTCATCTCTGGCTACCATCTTTCTTCTTATAAGAAAGTTTCCTTGTTGATGCCTCAACTATATCCCTTCTTTTCACTAGTTTAATTCAAGTCATTGCACTAGGACTACTGCAACAATCACTTAACTAGTTTATCTGCTCTCAGTTTCACCCCACTCCAATCCAAATGGAATGTACATCACAGACTTCTTTGTTTTCCTAAAACACTACTCTGATCAAAGACGCCAACAAGGATCAGGTTCTCTTATTGTTCAACCACTTTCTGTTTCTTGGCCTGCTAAGTGTGTTGCCTTCTTATGGTTACAGTATAGCTGCTACAGCTCCAGGCATCCATAATCTTGAAGAAAAGTTGTTTCCTTCCTGTTATTAGTTGAATTGTGCCCCTTCAGAATTTTTATGTTGGAAGTCCTAATCCCCAGTACCTCAGAGTGTGACCTTATTTAGAGATAGAGTAATTACCATGTCCTAATATGACTGATGTCCTCATAAAAAGGGGAAATTTAGAGACAGAGACATACATACAGGGAGAATATTAAGTGATCCTGAAGATGACCATCTAAAAGCTAAGGAGAGACGCTTATGAGAGATCCTTTGCATCCTTCAGAAGGAACCAAACTTGCCAACACTTTGATTTCAGACTTCTAACCTCCAGGACTGCAAAACAATACATTTCTGTTGTTTAAGCCACCCAGTTTGTGCTGCTTTGTTACAGCAGCCCTAACAAACTAATCCATTCCCTTTTCTTATTAGTTCTGAAAATCTACCCCCGAAGTCCCTCAGAAGCTTTCTCCCTATTGCATGTGATTGAATCATGAATCCATGCTTAAATCAATTAGTGGGAAGGGGAAATTACATGATTCAATTAAACAAATCATTATCCATCCCTGGGACTGGAAAAGGAGTCACCTTCCCTTAGCATATAGGACAATGAACTCCTGAAAAAGAGCTGCATCAACATGACCCAGGACAGAGGAATGTCTATTGAAGGGGTAATCACGTCCATCAGGTACCAGACACTGTGCAAGACACTGGGACTTTAAAGATAAATAAAGAAGGATCCCTCTTCTCTGAGTTCTCAGAAAATATCACTGAGATTATTAAGAAACCAAGGAAGCGGGAAAAGAACTAGGAGAGACATGTATAATGAAAGCCAATGGAAGAGAGAGTTTCAGAAGGGAGGGAACCTGTCAGGTGTGGCAGACAGCACAGGTGACAGGAGGACTGGAGAGGAAACATTAAATTTTGCAATTAAGGCTTCAAGAATAATTTCAATGGAGATTTGATGCAGACAATGTGCCTACTACAATAGATTGTTGAGCAAATGGGAGGCAAGGAATTAGGGCGACATTTTTTGAGTCATTCCTACCAATAAGTTGCAGGTCACTTTGCAATAAAAGTACACTTATGGTGAAAAAAGTGTCAAAACAAGAAACAGCACTCGGGAAGATGTTGCTTTTGCTGCTACTGAGGTTTTTTAAATGGGAAATATGTTATAAGGTTTATGGGTAAAGAAAAGAATCCAGTGGAAGAGGATTGTGGACAATATATTTTAGGTCCCATCCCTAAGAAGCAAAACTTTACTATTAATTCACACCACTAAGGGCAAGCACCCCTTTCCCATTCTTTGCATTTATTTTTTGTAAAAGGAGCTCAGTTAGTGCCATAGCCCTGGCCTCTTGCCACTTCTTCCTTTATTCCATTTTAGCAGAGCTAGAATGCATGATCTGAATAGTCATTCTTGCTTCGTCAGTTTTTCCCTTCATTTCCCTCTTGAGAACACACCAACCCATGGAAATCAGGAGTTTTCCAGTGTCCATGTAGGTCCCTCATATACAGGGCTTGCTCTGCTTCAGAACTGTCTGTGATTCAGTAGATCTATCCTTCTGCTGTGGGTGTTGGCTTTATAGGCTGATGTAACTCATAAGAAACTGTCTTCTGACTTAGCCGCTACTGGTAATGAAGTGATCACTGGCCTCCATCTGTCTTACATCTTGCTTCCTCTTTCTTTCTTTCTTTCAATAGGTTCTTTTTCATGGGCTTTCTCATTCCCATAAAGATACACATAGCCAGAGAGACTGAACATTCTTCTGGAAACTATCTTCTACAAAGAATAGCTCAGACAGCAATCTAGGTATCAAAACAAAACATCTAACATTGCTTTCCCCATCCCATAAAATGGTGAAAATGGTCTGGGAAGTCCACGGTTCATGAAAAATATATGCTGTCATATGGACAGTCTCTCTACCCTTCTACCCCCCTTCCTTATAAAGCATAAACCACAGATTTACAAGGCAGGTAGTTATTACTGTGCCTCTAATTAATAGCTGCTGAATAAGTAGTTCTTATAACGTTTTTTAAGTCAGTTTATTTACTAACAGTACTGCTTCTATTTATCTGCATGTATCTTTTCCAATCTGAGCTGGGCTCTTGGTTGTCTTAAACAGATTAATAGGCACTATATAAAGATAGACTAGACGGATTGATGGAAAAGATAAATACATCAATGATTTCAGACTTCCTGAAGAAAAGCAGCTGCAGTTAAGCACCATCAGCTTCTGACTCATGAAATCATGAATACATGCTCTGAGAACTCATCTCACTCAAGTTGGATTCTGCTATTTAGGTACTTACAGAATTCATACATACCTCTGCATGAGCCTTTCTAAAATTCCAGCCTACCCTCCAGCTTCCCAACCCTGAGTGCAGGCATTTACATTACTGGAGCAACTGGAAGCTACATATATTCCCAAAACAAATGGTTTTCCTAGGAAAATGCAGCCTAACCCTAACAAACACTAAATCAACACTTCTCAGTTTATCTCAGCTCAGGGACCAATCTCTAGGGGATGTTCCAAGAAGCATCCTGATACTGATACCTCTGTACCAGTCAGGACTTGATCACAGAAGTGGAACCTCTGTGAGTGATATAGAATACAGAGTTACTATAGGGGTTAGACCTTAACCTATGTGAAAGCTGGTAGAGGAGGCTGCACATCTGGAGTTGAGTCTAAGTTGAGACAGGTCAGTCAGCGCTGAGGTTGGAAAGGAAAGATGAATGTAGGCAAAAGCAAAGGCAAACTGGGACACTTTGAAGATGAACTGGAATCCACATGGAAAACAAGAACTCATAAAAAAGTCCATAAGAACAACCTGGAATCGACATCTTTCTATTAGCACCTGAAACCTGCATTCTGTGGGTGACACGCAGGAGAAACTGGCCATTTTTGCCCTGGAGTTGCAGGCACACTTGGTCGAGCACTTTGACAAGCTGAAGGAGACAAGCTGAAGTGGTTGCAACTCAGGAGCTGCTCCAGAACAACAAGGTGAGCCAACGGACAAGATGCGATGTGCATGATCTGCCCCTGTGCCTAATGCCTTGTAACAACTTTCGAAGAATCACAAACATACTGTCTCATATCTACTTCCCAAATCTTTCTTGTGACTGTTAAGGGAAGAGGATCACGGGAAATAATTTTTGTTTCAATGACTATTGTTGCATGACAAATCACCCCAAATCTTAGTGTTTTAAAACAAGAACAATTGGTTCCTTGTATCTCAATTTCTATGAGTCAGGGATTTGGGAAGCACTTGGCTGGATGTTTCTGACTTGGGATCTTTCCTGCAGTTACAGTAAAAGAGTGGCTAGATTTGGAAAAGCAGGAATGGGGAACAGCAGGGGGCTGCAGTTTTAGGACCTCTCTGTGTGGCCTCTCGATAGGGGGGGCTAGTTTTGGCCTCCTCATAACAGTTGGGCTGATAACAACTTCTACCCTGTTGTGTGGTTTGAGACAGTCCATTGAGACTCAAGGGGAGGGGAATGAGGGTTCATCTCTTGACAGAGGGATGCCAAGGTTCTAAAAGACCACGTGGGATGGGAGATGTTGTCACACTTCTTTCTTTCATTATGTTCAACCAAAAGAGTCAAGTGGAAATCAGCTCTTGATTTTTTTCCACCTTGTTCATTCTCCAGTAGTACTTGAAGTCAAACAATAACTATAACAAACATCAGGTAAGTTCTGTTTGTAGTTCTTAGCATAATTGTGATGGATCTCTAAGGGTGGTCATGGTAATCCCTACTAAAAATATTTTTCTTAATATTGAGACAATGCATATTTAGGGCATGAGACTTCAGAGAAAACTGAAGCCCACATTAAAATTATTATAAATGCTTTTAAAGTCGTTATTGTTTTAACCTCTCTGGGCCTTGATTTTTCTCATTTGTGAAATGAAGGCTCTCTACTTGAATGACTTTATTTGATTTTCTATATATTTATTGAAACTACAATAAATAAGATCCTATTAAAACACTCTCTAAAAGATGCAGAACTATTAACTATTTCCTTACCAAATGAAAAAATCAGTCTTTAGGTGTGGTATCTTTGCTTAGTCGTTTGTGGATTTACTCATGAGAAGTAAAGATTTAGATTAAGAAGTAAATATTAAGAAATATAGCTCTTTGAATCTCCTTCCAATCTTTTTTGATTTCAGACACGTACAGTGCTTTTTATCTAAAGCAAAGTAATATATGATTCAAAGAGAAACCAATTTTAGAAGTGGAGATGGATTACTAAAATATTTAGTGTTCAAAAAAGAAAAGAAAGCTGCTATAATTCTCCTATATTTCTCTTCATTATAACCCTCCAGAATGTTTGCTCACATGGATCACAAATGAATCTTGGGAAGAATCTAATAGAGGAATTTGATTAAATGGTATGTTGGATAAACAATACTGAGACATTTTAATGAAGTCAGATAAAAGGGTTGTGCTAGAAAGAAATATTTTAAAAATCACTTTGAGGATCTATCCTTAAACCATTTCCTGGAGACTTGGGCTCTATTTCTTCTTGTTGGGCCATTATTCAAAGACTTTAAAAACTCTCTCTGGTTTTGCTACCATGAGTGATCCATGATTCCTTAGCACAGAGATTTTCATTGCTGGACTTCTGAAAACATTGAGGCTCGTTCTAATGAAATCCACATACATAAACACTGTGTTCAAAGTCAATGGCATTTAGTCACTTTTTCACACGAGTCAAAAACACAGTTAGTAATATGCCTATACCTTCTTATGAAGCAATGCCAAGTTATTGTTTCTTGCTTATGATGGCTGCTGACAGCCACAGAATCATAGGGCTTACAAAAGTCAATTAGAGATTTTTGAGACCAAGAAGAGAAGACTTGCAGAGTGAACTGTATAGACCAAACTTATAACCAATTATCAACTGTTGCTAAAGCTGACCTTCTTAGAAATGGAGTGAAGCTTACAGGAGGAAGGATCCTTGTCTATAGCAAGCATGGCAACAAAGGAAAAAGGAGTCAGAAGCAGATGGAAGGCAGAACTGCTCAGTATGGTCACCAAATAGGATATTGGCACCACAGATTTAAGAGGTGGACTAGTTTGAGTTGATATAAAGGTCCAGGAGATTGGTGACCTAAGCAGAATGAGAAGGAACTGAGATAGGCAAAGGTGTTGATTGGGACATTGACATACACACTAAAAACCCCAGATGACGCCAACATTCAGTGGAGAGAAAGGTTGTAAGATTTCAAAGTATAAATGACTTAGGGACTGAAGAGAAGGTCATTCGATGACAAAGACAATGAGGGGATGACCATACTACAGATCTCAAGGGACCTAGGGCTTTCTTGGGGGATTGGAGACATATGGATGGAAAAGGGCCTGGGAAGGCTAAAGTGGGCTATCTTCTGGCCCTGAAATATCTGGATCTTGGGAAAATGAGTTTTTATGCTTATGTGAGCCACAGAGAAACGTGACCTCTGAAACAAGCAAGATTCAATGAAGACATCAGGGTAGAGCGAATGTGCATGGAAGAGATGAGGATGCAAAGGAGTTTGCTTAACTCTTGGAGGAAATCTCCAAAGGGCAAAAGAGAAATGTTTAGGGAAGGTGGGTTATAGTAGAAACTTGGTTCTGAGGAATGGAACCTGGGAGCTGTATGGGGACATTACTATCCCTCAGCCAGAAACATAAAGGATAAAAATACATTGGCACTTCCCACAAAAAGCACGCAGACTATTTGAGATTACCCTAGCAAATGTAGCTATCGTTCATCTTCAGATAGTATAACTATTTTGTACATATGTCCATATAGCAATAATACACATATACACTTTTAAAATTCGTTTGCTGCTTATTCGGAGTTAAATCTTACCTTTCCATATAAATTGCAAGGTACTAAAAAAGGGTCTATGTTTTGTACCAGCATTATTAGCATTGATTGATGTCAAACTTAGGTCAAATCAAATTAAGATTACCTAAGAATGCTTTCTTTCTTTTTTTTTTCATTTGCTGAAAGAAAATATCTTTTCTCATCTGAGACTCCTACGAATCTGTCAGTGTGGTCCAACATGTTGATAAATGAAGCTGAGGACAGCCGGGCCATAGATTAGAAATGATCCATGTCTCTTTCATTTAAATTGCTGCCCTCTCGTTCTTGATCTCAGATGGAGGTCAGCTTCTGAAGCTTCTGCTTCCACACCATAGCTCCTGTCCACCTGCAGTGTCCCAAAAGGTTGTCTCTTGCTAATTCCCTCTACATTTCACCAGCCTCTGGACCCTGAAAATGCCATAAAGCAAAATTATGGTATGAATTCAGGAAAGGCTTGTCTCTTATTTCCAACAGACCTCAGAAACTGGACAAGGAAAATGAGTCAGCTTATGAAGCTTCCTTAGAAGTAGTGAATCTAGAGTCACTGGGATTCAGGTCCATATATGTAGTTTATTTTGATGGGAAGTCCAGTGTCACAGAGGTGACTCCATCATTGGCATTGCTTATTGGTTAAAACTGTGAAAGACAGTTGTGAACACATCCCCTAGAAAAGGTGATAATAGTCAAGGCAAGTGGATTTACTCATAATAGGTCATTGTTCTCTCTCTGCTATGTAAGAAAATTACGTTAGACACTGCTTCCTTTGCACTGCATGGGTCTATTTCCAGCTTCCGGCTGAATGATGTTTCTATGCCTACTAAGAAAAGAGAGTGACTTAAAGAAAGTCTTTCCTTTTGTTCCACTCAAATCTCTAAATTCACAAGTTAAACCTGTTCCTCTCATTTTTATCTTCAGTGTGTATCTCTAGCAAGAGTGGTGTTTATAAATTTTATATGTATCCCTGGAGCCCTAAAGACTATATTCTTTTCAATCCATCAAACAGTCATATAGACTGAATCTAAAATAAGTTACTTTGATTTATTTGTTTTTCATTTTGCATCAAAGCACATGCAACACGACAATGGTTTTTTTTGTTCCTATGACTACTGTATCATACGGAATTCTTACTTCCTGGTCACACTCAGCTGATAAGCCATGTGGCACCAATGTACTGGAAAGAGTCTGAGCATGCTTTTCCAAATACAAATTACTATTCATATTTCTCTAAATTATGCAAATGATACCATTCATTTTCCTACCTAATCCTCTCTGGAGATGCTCCAAGGTTTGAAATGAAAGAAGTTCTTCCTTCAAATATATGTAATCCACATTAATTGCTTTTGACAGTAAAGGGTGGGGTGGTTAGATATTGCCGTAGCTGATACATTAATCGTATCATCTCTGTAACGAACTTCGCACAGTGCAACCCAGCACTTGGAAAAACAACCATGCCAACGTGTCCTCATTGTAGAATCAAAATGCAGGCAGTTCATACTTCTCGACTGCATTTTAATGTAAGTGAACTTATGGCAGGTGAAAGAGAAAAGAGGATCAGAAGTGAGGAAGAGGTTAAAAAAAAAAAGGACCTATCTAACATCTCTGGGACAGAAACACTAATCCTGCCATTTAGTAGCTTCCTATGGCTTAAAGGTCAATTTCTTGAAAATGACAATGAGATTTTCAATAGACTGGCCTGCCTTTCCACTCTAGCTGCTCTTAGTGCCTATAGCAGTCTCACTCTCCCCATTCTCCAAATCCTGGCTCCTCGCCCCTACCTCTACTTTTGCTTTTAAAGTTCTCTCTATTCATCTTTCAAGACTTAACTCAAATGTCACCAGGTTCATGGAATTTTTTCTTCCTTCCCCAGCTAGAAATTATCCTTCTCTTCTCTGTAATGTCATAACTCATGCAGCCTCTGCCATAGCATTTATCCAGACAGACCCTGTAATTTAGTAATTGGTATGCATGCCTTACTTTCCTGAGGTTTATGTCTAGGGATCAGGGGAGAGAAAAGAAAAACGATGGTTTGACAAAAGCAAAAACAAAAATTAAAAAATACCACTTAGCACAGGTACATGGTAGATGCACATTTTTAAATCAATGAATGCATTAATAAATGAATGGATAAATATCTAGTCTGATAAATTATAAACTCCAAGAAGGAGGGGACTGTGTCTTCAAAGTATAGATGGTATTTTCCAAACTCTATGCCCATAAAAAAATCTAGCAAGGTATCTTATTCATGATAGAGCTTAATGAACGTAACCGGGAATTACATTGAACTGAGATGGCCATAATGGGTGTTTGTGATGAGTCAGATATGATAGGTAGTTATGACTATGGACCTTAGACTTTATGGCTCTGAATTTAAGAACAGTGAGAGTTACCCAGTTCTCCTAAAAAAAATTATCTGACTAGGGTAGACATAAGATGAAAATCCTCTCTATTAAGACACCTATATTTTAAATCAACGGTTATTTTATTTTATGAAATGTGTAAGTATTCTCCCAACAAAATGAGTGGCAAAGGTTAAAAAAGGTAAGCAGTCATGAATTTTATTTAAACTATTCATAAATAAAAGAACTGACTACAATGCAGTTAGAAAAAAAATAGAACATTTTTTAGTTCCTAAGGTAAATTCAAGTTGTTTGTTTACAATTCCTTTTCATTTCTACTATCACAACCTGTAGGTAAAGCCATTAAATAGTAGTAAGTGAATCTTCCAAACGAGGTGCCATACTTTCAGTCGGATCTATTCAATACAGTATGAATACTGAGACAGTGTCTTGACAAAAGCCACAATAAAGCAGCATGATGGGTCATAAAGCAAAAGAAGGTTCTCAGTATTTCTCATTGCCATGAAATATTAACTACCTTAGAATCCTATATGCCCTCTTCACCATTTATGCACATTTATGACAACATGGAACTCAAAAGTAAAAAAACAGCTTTCAATCCTATTGCCTATCAAAACTCCATTCCTCTCAATGCATAAGAGTCTACTTCTGGTTGACTCATTTAAACAACTAGGACACTCTTAATCTACAAGTCATTGTGTCATATCATTAACACTTTCTAGTCAGTGGAGCCATAGTGCACCCCAAAGGACCTCTCTGAAGTCCGCAAAAAACCAGCATCTCAGGATGTTTGGCTGTTTCTTTGACACATCACCTTAACCAATCCTTCTACCCTGATTTCTGTGAAAGCCTGGCCTTAGCAGGCCTTAGCAGACATTGATCTGGATATGCCAGGCCAATCAGAAAACCTGGAAATTGCCTTCCTCTTCTGTATTCATGACCTCCTTGAGTAAAGAGAGCTCAGGAGTCTCTCCAGCTGTCTTTGCAGAGTATCAGTGATATATACATCGGCCCACCTTTCCAGGAGTTTTGGGAAGATTAGTGGGATAAGAACTGTAAAACAGTTAGAGATGTTTGAGAGTAAAGAAAAGTAATTTTTTAAATGCTATGATTTTATGGTTACTTTGTATATTTTAATCACACACATAACTTCTAGAACACAAACAGAAAAACAGGGTCAATTGTAATGAGCAAAACATGAAAGAATTTAGCTCTGTTGCTATGGCAAGTCCCATCAACCCAATATGATGGTCATTTTGGCTTTGTTCACTTCCCTAATGAGTGAGGGCTGAGTCAAGAGTTATTCTTCTCTGGTCATTAAGATGACCAATTCTTCAAAGACCATTTAATCAAGGTGTTGCCTCATGATGTCCTAGAATTAAATTCTAAACCTGAAAGCAGATATTTCCAAAGGACTCATCTACCCTCTGTGAATTATTATTCCTTCAGTGTAGGAACTTCTTAAATCATCATTTCTGGAACTTAAGTCTTTCTTGTACCACTTTCCAATTTTTGTCATGTTTATAATACTGCCTGTAATGTAAATTACTTAAAATATTTCTGTAAATCCTAAGCAATATGACCTATAAAATAAGTTTTGATGTGCTGGTTATAATTTCATAAATAATGAAATAGGAACTTTACTATAAAAATTGAAAAATGCTACCTGGTATTATTTCACACAACACCAGGATTATATATGCCATGTTCTGAGGAATACTGTCTGAATATATTACTGAAAACCAAACTACTCAAAAAGAGGCTCAGGATTTGTGCTGACATTACATTCATCTGAAACCTGTAGTGTCTTAAGACACATTTATTGAGCACATGATGCTTTAAAAATATAAGCCCTGGGCTTCCCAGGTGGCGCAGTGGTTTAGAGTCCACCTGCCCACGCAGGGGACGCGGGTTTGTGCCCCGGTCCGGCTGGGCACGCGGGCCGTGGCCACTGGGCCTGCGCATCCAGAGCCTGTGCTCTGCAACGGGAGGGGCCGCAGCAGTGAGGCCCGCGTACTGCAAAAAAAAAAAAAAAAAAAAGCCCAATAAATAAACAAATGTAGGCATAATCATTAACTCTTATGTTTCATCCACTCTTTCTTTGTACCTGTTCTAAAAGATACAGGTTGATCATTGTCAAATGCTTGTTAATCTCTTTTCCAAAATGTGCTTATATGGATCATTAGCGACTTCTGACTCAGGTATTAACAACAGCAGACACCAGTTTTTCTGGGGAAATGTGAAGAGAAAAGTAGTTGATTTTATTTATTAATTTTTTCACCTTAAGAAAAAAAAAATTTAAAGTAAATAGCACAGATCTGGGAGTTTAGGTACAGCTCTGTCTTTGTGTTCTTGTGTTTGTGTGAGTCATTTGTCTACCTTCAGTTTCCCAATCTGAAAAATAAGGTTCTTAAACTAAATATAATCCATAAGGTCTTTTTCAGCTCTATTTCTTTTGGGCCTTGATTAATCCACCCTAGGGAGCTAATGCAAAGAAATATTAGAGGCTGGTCCCATAAGCTTCCTCAAAGGTGTTTCACAAGTGCTATGTAAACTGCATTCCAATTTACTTCTTTGGATATATAATGTTAATATTGTATTTGGGAAATGCATACCCATAATAATACAATGAATAAATAATTTTATACCACAGAACAACCTCGAGGTTTAACTTTGAGAAAAATAGCTGACCTCATTCTTCTCCTGGGCAGACACATTGGGAATTTATATAAGAGGACAATAGGTGTGGTTTTTAATGTTCCCTGAGAAGGCAAACTAAATCTAGGATGCATTACATCCCCTGCCAGAGAAATTCTACCCAAAGGTGAGTGAGCTAAAACAATTCTAGGAGCAGCAAACTTTAGCGAGATTCACATTCATTCTTTGTAATATTTTCCCATTTGTTGCTTATCTTTTAATTTTGGTTATATTTACTTACTTGCAGACTTTTGAATTATTTTCACAGCCAAATCTTTTTTCGTTTCTTTCATTGCTTGAAAGCCTAGAGAAGTTCCTCTAGAGAAATGATAAATATTAACTTCTATATCCTTTTATTTTTTTCTTAGCCAGTGTCACTATAATCATTTGTTCTCAACGCAATACATTTATTTTTTCATTTGCTCACGGAGATGAGCAGGAAGGTCTTTCAAGGCTTTTTGGCTCAGTGACACTTTCCATCCAGAGAGTGAAGTGTCCATCTGGCATCCCTCAAACCTCTGAAAGTATAGGGATGGATTCCTACTACTGTATTAGCAAGTGCTAGAGGGAATTATTTTGAGTAAGTTTTAATTTTTCCCATTATACATGGTAATTAGAAAAAATATAAATAATACACAAAAGGTGATAGTAGGGAAAAAACCCGGCAATCAAAGCCACTCAACTACAAACCAATCCATGAGATACTATACTGTTGTAATTCTACATAAAGATCCTGGCCTTTCTTTTCTATTTTGTGAGGGGTGGGTAGAGGGTTAAATTTAATCATAACTACATATGATGTGTTTCCTATAATATGATTTATATTATTATAACTTATTTGCATATATTTTTAACATAGTCACGTAATATTTCACTGGGTAAGTGAATCACAATTAACTTAATATTATCCATTTTTAGACTCTTAGCCTGTTTCCAAGTTTTTATACTACTGCAATGAATATATATTGCAACGAATATAGCTTCTCTTGCAAATCTGACTTTTATTTCTTGTTACTATCTTCATTATTTTTCTTTCTTTTCTGTTTTTTTCATTAGGATCATTTTCCAGAAGTAGAATTATTAGTTCAGTAGGTCTGATCATTTTTATATCGCTTGATAAATATTATTAAATGTCTTTCTATGCAAGCTTGTATAAATTTACCCTCACATAGGCACAGTATAAGTCCTTTTTCCCCTTTCAGAGGGTACTGTTATATTTTTTCAAACTAAGTTTTGTTAATTTGATAGAAAAATTGAAATGGAACCTCATTTTTGATTTGTATTTTTTGTTTACTAACTGAATTTTTTGCATATGATGCATACTGATTTTCTTCTTTTATGAATTAACTGATACTATCTTTTGCCTATTTATTTATAGAATGTCTCATTTTTATAACAATTTGTATAATCTTTTTATATATAAAATATTCAGTCTTTCTGTCATACATTCTGGGAATATTTTCCCCTGTTTGTTTTTTACTTTTTAATTTATAATTATTTGCTTATATCTTTGTAGTCATATCTTCATGAGTTCTTTCACTGCTTGAAAGCTAAAAACTCTCCCCTAGAAAGCTAATAAATATTAATTTCCATTTTCTCTATTTTTCTAATACTTGATTATTTATTTTTATGATTATTATTTTCTTCTGCGGTACACAGGCCTCTCACTGCTGTGGCCTCTCTGAACCACTGCGCCACGAGGGAAGCCCGATAATTTATTTTAAAATTTCTCCCTCCCCAACAGGGACAAAACTTTGACTGAAATATCTAAAATTGCTATAGAGGGAAAGGTCAGCTGTTGGCTAGAAGATTTAAGCATCAGTGTCTGAGGTGCTCTTAGGTATTTTGGTAGCCCTTGAATTGTTAAACCTGGCCATTTTGACATCACTCTACAAACTGCTACAAACTACTACTGCTTTCATTATTCAAACTCTTCTCCCTGCAATGTGGGAATAAGACACAGAAGGAGGAGCTAAGAGCATTACCCCATGTCACCAATCCTACATATTACATGCAATGCCTTCTGTACAGTGATGACAAAAATGGCATGGCAGTCCTTGCTCTAGGGAAATGTAGGAGACAGCCATGAAACACCACGTTTATTACTGTTTTAAGTATGTAACATACGGAAGACTCTAAGTGATGGCCTGTATGTTATAAGGAATGAAGTTTACTCTGTATCACATTATAAAATATAGCCGAATCAATTTTACTTTAAAGCGTTTTAAGGTTCTTTATAATAGGCTTTTCTCTAATTGGGCCAGCCATAGTTAGCCAAATAATCCCTCTTCTGAATGGTCCATTTGAATAACACCAGAATCAATGCCATCACTCATGGGTGACAGAGGAGATTTGTTTAGGATTCATTTAACAGAACTCACTGGGTACTTTCTTTGTGCCTTTCACTGAGCACTTGCCTTGTACCAGACCCCTTTGTAGGGGTTAAGAATCTAAAATATAAGTAGCACATTGACCCTGCTCCCTAGGACAATGATTCTTGGACTTGATGGAGGACTGACTGAAATAGGTATTCCTGGACTCCACCACAGATCCTCTAAATCAGGGTGGACTCTATACAATTTGTGTTTCAAATTTCCCATGATGATACTGATGATTCATCAGAATGGAGGACCACTTTTGAGCTCAGAGAGCAGTGGATCTCTATTCCTCCAGATCTTAAAAGGTAATAGGAAAAAAACTTCCATTTATTGGGTCATTCATCTAAGACCAGGAACTTTACATATAGAATTTCACAATCCTCATAACATATCTGAAAAGCAATCAGTGCTGTCCCCATCTTACAGCTGAAGAAACCGATCTTAAGAGTTTGCCAAGGTGACACATCTATAGTCAGTAGGCTTGTGATGCTAACTCAGAGCTCTCTAACATGAAAGAAAAAACAACCGTTTGGTTAATGGGGTTGGACATTCTTGAGAATTAAATCAGGAAGTTTAAGTACTTTGGTCAATAAACTGCATATCTGAAAACCAACCCATATGTCAGAGTGTGATGACTGTAAGACGGTGGTGAGTCTGTGTCTCCACATTCTTTTGCTGAGGTTTCCAGTTCTATTTGTGTTGAAGTTTTATATACCTATTATGTCCTTCTTGGCTGAGATTATTCTTATCTTCCCAACTACATTTTGAACTGTAGGTTATATCTGCTTTCTTGATTGGTCCTTCAGGAAACTTGCAGGGAAGAAAGAAAATGCAACTACTTTTCATCTGCAACTATCTCCAAAAGGAAATCGTACCTTATTCCCTTCAGCAAAGAAAACAGCACATGAAAAACTGTAGTTGTGTAGCCAATATCTCATTGTTGGCAGCGTGAAGCACCATGACTTACCACCATTGAAACGAGATTCATCCCTCCCCTCTTTTATAAAACAAAGGATGTGGAGCCATGCTTCCTCTCAATGGGCACAATCACTAGATTCGTCTTTATCTTTGCTTGAAATGTTTCTCATAACCAGATTTATCCTTAGCATGGACGTGATCTGCTTTTTTTTCCAAATTGTTTAGAATGTCAGAGTAGGCAGGGAATGTATAAGCCAAGCGTTAATGGATCGACTTCATGTTAGATATGAAAAACTGAAGTTCTGAGAGCTTTAGTTTTCAGAAAAAGTACATCAGTACAATCACAGTCATCAATAAATTTTATTGAGCAATGGTTATATGTAAGACACCCAGCTAGCTGCTGTGAGAGACACAGAAAACAGATATAATCTCTGATCTCTAAGAACTGACAACAGTGTTGAAAAAAAGACATGTTTCTATGAACAAGTGGCAAACATTCAATGCTAAGCCACAGTTTTTCAAAACCGAATAGTATTCCACATCATTTTAAAAAAATTGTCAGAGATTCCTCAACATTGACATAAAATGCTATGTTATGCTGTAATACTTATGTTGTTTAAATATGTGCAAACCTAAAATTATATCTAAATACCTGATGTTTATTGCACTGATAAAACTATAACACCAAATCAAATTTAGCAACTGAACCCAAACAAAACTACAAAAACCAATAACATTAAATCAACAATGCTAATTTAGTAAGATGGATGGTGTTACTCTCTTGAAACTAAATTTCTACTTTCAATGTGAGTATAGTGCTGAGGACCACTGAGTAAGTTCTTTTCAATCCTTCCTGCCATATCGTTGGGCCATACACTCACTCATGTCCCCCCAGGTTTTTTTCTGTAGGAAAGTCATCTTTCTCACAGCATATCCTAAATTATTTGGCTTTCACTTGTCATGAATCTGTAATTTACATATTTAGTTCATCTCTGCCCTAGTATTCTTAGAGAACTCCTGGTGCCAATGTGATCACAAACTCACATGCAAACTTGCTTGTGAGTTTGTGATAAGGAGGAAATGACAGGGAGTTAGTCATTTTGGGGTCATCCAGATGATTTTATTACGTTTTTAGATAATCTTCAGGGTAAAAACATTCCAACTCCTCCCTCTTTGGCCAAATAAACACAAAACAATAAAAATAAGCACGGACACTTTGGAGAATATGTCATCAAACACCTAGGATGTGCACATCCATTCTGAGAATCACTCAGCAACAACTCAAGAAAATACATTGTCCAGAAAGGAAGGCAGAGTAGAGAACTCCCCATAGCAGGATAGAGAAGGTGGGCTCCAAACTGACTTCCCAGTAGTGGGTGGGATTTTGTTAAGTAGACATAGGAAAGGACAGCTTCCCAAGGTAGAGGTGAAGAAAAGCAGAGAGGGAAGCAGCTTTCAGACAGGCTTAGGATGGTGAGCAGAGCAGTTAGCTAGAGTATTCTAAAGGGGACATAGGGAACGAAATTTGTTTAGAAAGTGAGTGTGCACCCAAAGTATGATAATCCTAAATAACACTTAGACAGAAACATAAACAGGGTTGGTGAATAGGGATTTAAAGTATTTTAATCCCTCGTAATGAAGAATGTCAGCTTAACTTTTACAACATGGTACCAAAACCCACTGGTACCCTCTAGATGGGGGACAGAGCGTTTCCTGCTAATTTGGGTAGGAAAGCAGAGATGGCATTTATCTTTCTTTGTTTATACTACAATTTAACTTTTTTTTTTTTTTTTTCAGTACACGGGCCTCTCACTGTTGTGGTCTCTCCCATTGCGGAGCACAGGCTCCGGACGCACAGGCTCAGCGGCCATGGCTCACGGGCCTAGCCGCTCCGGGGCATGTGGGATCTTCCCGGACCAGGGTATGAACCCGTGTCCCCTGCATCTCCAGGCGGACTCTCAACCACTGCGCCACCAGGGAAGCCCCAATTTAACTTCTTAATCCATAGAAATTTTTATTTTTCCCTTAGAGTTACCCCCCACTGATTTCAGAGATATGATTTTCAATAAGTTTCATTACTTTGATTTACTAGCTGTTTTCTATTTTTCTTGGTATGCTTTAGGCATCAGGGGAGTGGTGAAGAGCCCTCTTAAGTGCTAATGTGCATTTAATTGGACATATGCCGCCTTTTGCAAATGTTATTTTGCAGTTTGGTGACTTAATAAGTGTACTAGGATTCTGAGAGGGAATCCTCTGTTCCTGGATCAGGGTAGAAAGCTAGGACATACAAAAGTCAAGTATTCCACTTTCTATAATGAGATTCAGACATTTAGGGGACAAAAATCCTCTCCAAGGCATCACAGTGCGTGTGAGTGTGTGTGTGTGTGTGTGTGTGTGTGTTGGGGAAGAGGAACAAATTGTTCTGCTATGTCAGTATAACTGAGCCACCATAACCACCCAAGTCTATGTGAAGACACGGACCTACTAGAGAGTGGACTTGGGGATGTGGGGCGGGGGAGGGGTGGGCTGTGATGGAGTGAGAGAGTGGCATGGACATGTGTGCACTGCCAGGCGTAGAATGGATAGCTAGTGGGAAGCAGCCGCATGGCACAGGGAGATCGGCTCAGTGCTTTGTGGCCACCTAGAGGAGTGGGATGGGGAGTGCGGGAGGCAGGGGAAACGCAGGAGGGAAGAGATGTGGGAACATATGTATATGTATAACTGATTCACTTTGTTGTAAAGCAGAGGCTGACACACCATTGTAAAGCAATTATACTCCAATAAAGATGTTAAAAAAATAAATAAATAAAATAAAGTCTTGGGAGGGGGAGGTCACGGTTGAGAATTGGAGAATTGTCCAAGACATGAGTTACTAACCTGGGAGAGTAAGTGTCCACATTTGCCTCCCTTCCATGGGGAGAGTGGATGGTTTTCTCACCCATGCCAAGAAAAGCAAGAGGATCTCCAAGAGAACACTTTGTAGAAATTATGAGGTTAGTGCTGCAGGAAAGGAAAAATTTCATTTCACCTTATTTGTTTACTAGGGTATCTGCTTATGTGGTGGACCTGCTGTTTTTTTCTCTCAAACTACTTGTACAAAAGCACACAAGGAATATAAGAGAGGCAGAAGACAAAGGGGGTGTGGCGCCAGAGCAGCCTGGGCTCCCACTGCTTCTTATGGCCTGAGTTTCCAGTGAATGGGCCAACTGAACACCATGTGGGCAGCCGGACCTGAGTTGGCTTGCTGGAATCCCACCCAAGAAGGCTGGCACACTGGGCAGAGGAACGCAGCAGCCAGAGGCTGTTAGGTGGACGCCCCTGGAGAAAAAGCTGAGGAGTCAGGGGGGAATGATAGGGTGAAGCTAGGACAGATCTTTCAGTTAGGGGATCTTAACAGTGTGGAGGTCTGTTAGGTGATCTGGATAACTTACACATGCATTCCACGAGAGCCAACATTTAGATACCTGTAGCATTAAACAAAGAAGCCAGAAATAGGACCACCAACAGGATGATAGTTACATAAGATCATGTCTTTTCTCTCTCACGTTCCCTGTTCCCAAGCTGACATCACAGGAGCTGAAACCAGAGGAGAAAAGAACAGAGAAAAGATCCCACATGCCACTCATGACCTCTCTCACGGGCTGCAAGTCTCTTGGGCTGAAATCTGGTAGATATCAGAGAAAGGGGAGATGATAAACGTTTACTGAGGGTATGACGCTTGGGCTTGAAATCAGATGAAACTGGATTAAAATTACCTTTTTAATGATAATATTTGATAGATGCCTATGGGATCTGTCATCTTTAAGAGATGGGAAAGCAGATTCAACATAAGTGCAGTGTGTGGAAAAAAAATCATCACCTCATTTGGTATCTCACTGCTCAGACTTATATTGAGTTGGTAACTAAAGAAAAGAAACAGAAGACTATTAAATTCTATTTCACTGGACTATGGGTCAATGAATTCGGGCATCAACAGAGCTGAGGTCTGAATCTTGTCTTTGCCTTTATCAGTTGGGTATCCTTAAACAAATTATATTAATTGTTCTGTATATTAATTTTTCATCTATAAAGTTGGGATAATATTACCAACTTCAAGTTATCCATGGGGTTATAAGAACACAATTGACAGGGAATATGGCAAGTATATTTGTTCTTTCTTTCTATATTCCTTATTTTTTCCCTTAATAAAACATACATATAGTCTTTTTGAATATATAAAATTTAGTAATCAGTTGACATGTAATTTTATGTTTTGTTAACTCACTTAATCGTTTAGAGCTTTTCATATATTGAAATTGTCACGTATTACCATTTTAATACCATTTATATGTTTAAAGGAGCCATCATTTGTGAGGCAGTTTGTTTAGCTGGTTCCCTTTTGTGGGTAATTTGGATTGTTTCCAAGCTCCTCCCTCCCAATATAAAATGTGATATTGCTAACATTGAAAAGAAATCACTTAACTAACATTGCTAACATTGAAAAGAAATCACTTAACACTTCCCTAGCCCTAAGGAGAAAAAGGTTTAGGCAGGCATTTTTACCTTGGGATATCATTTCCCAAATGGAATTATTTATTCTATCAATTAATATTTTGGGAGGAATCTCTTGAAACTGTCAATACCCCCAGAATACCTGAACTTCTAATTAAACAAACAAACGAACAAAAGCTTCCTCTGGACTTGTGTGTCTTAACTTTTCCTATAGAAGCCACTGATTTACTGAATTTTTCCTGGTGAAGGGGCAACTCCCCATGAGTCCTCACTGGGATTTTCCAAGATGCTTCCAATTTAGATTTGGGGTCTTGGAAAATCCCAGTGAGGACTCATGCCAGAAAATGTCATGCCAGAGTGTAACAGACCATACTAATTTAGTTCCATTAGCCCTTTTCTTACCTACATTTCAGCTTTCTCCTCCCCAACAGGCTAGAATGCAGTCTTTATCTTTCCCAAGGCTGTAATTCCTCCTATCTGCCATCTGTTTTAGGGCTGTCTTTTGTCCCAAACCTCTGTTCCTCGGATTCTAATTATTATCAACTTGCACATTCAGGTGGCTGAAAGTCTTGTGAATAAATTACACACTACCGTATTTATTACAAAAGCATATCAGGAAAATCCACTATTTTCTGTCATGTGAAGGGAATCTGTGGGCTCCAAACATCTCTATTTCCTTTTGCCACTGAAATCAACGCAGTTTTGCTGCAACAGTTTCTTTTTTATTGAAATATAATTCACATACTGTAAAATTTATTCCTTTAAGTGGCTGAATAATGTACCATTGTATAGATACATTACGTTTTGTTTATCCATTCATCACTGATGGACACCGGGATTGTTCTCACCTTTCGGCTTCTATGCATAATGCTGCTATGTACATATAAGTTTTTTGATGGGTGTTGTCTGTCTTTTTGATGATAGTCATCCCAGTGGGTGTTAAGTGGTATCTAACTGAGGTTTTAATGTTGATTTACCTAGCTAATGATGTTGAGCATATTTTCATATGGTGATTACCATTTCCATATCTTCTTTGGAGAAATGGATATTCAAATAATTTGTCCATTTTTAAAATTTATCTTTTTGTTCTTGATATGTGTTTTGTGTATTCTAGACACTAGTCCCTTTTCAGATATATGATCTGCAAATATTTTTCCCATTTGGTGATTTGTCTTTGAAGAAATGTCCTTCACAGTACAAAACATTTTACTTTTGGTTAATCCCCATTTATCATTCTTTTTGTTTACTTGTGCTTATGGTATCATATTTAAGAAACCATTGTCTAATCCAGACATAAAGATATATTCCTAAGTTTTCTTCTAAGAGTTTTACATGTCTGGTTTTTTTTCATTGATTTAAGTTTTGTATGTAGACTAATGTATGGTTCCAAATTCATTACTTTGCATGTGGATATCCAGTCATTTCAACACCCTTTGTGAAAAGACTTGCTCTTTCCCCTATTGGATTGTCTTGGCACTTTGTTAAAAATAAATTGAACTTAAATGTGTAGGTTTGTTTCTGAACTCTCGATTCTGTTTCATTCATCTATACGTATATCTTTATGCCGGCACTATATACCACCTTGTTTACTCTAGCTTTGTAGTGAATTTTTTGAAATGGGCAAGTGTGGGTCCTTCAAATTTGTTCTTCTTTTTCAAGCTTCCTTTAGCTATTCTGGGTGTCTTGTATTTCCATATGAATTTATTATCAGCTTTTTAGAATGTGTAAAAAAGGCAGTTAGAATTTTGATAGGTATCGTATTAAATATGTAGACCAATTTAGGAAGCATTGCCTTCTTAACAATACTAGGTTTTCTAACCCATGGACACAGAATGTATACCCATTTAAGTCTTCTTTAATTTCTTTCAATGATGATTTTTGTACTTTTAAGTATAGAAATTTTGCACTTCTGTTAAATTTATTCCTAAATATTTAATTTTTTGATAGTATTTTAAATGAAATTGTTTTCTTAATTTTATTTTTGTATGGTACATTGATAGTATATAAAACATAATTTGCCTTTCTATATTGATCTTGTATCCTGCAACCTTGCTGAACTCATTTATAAGTTCCAATATTGTGTGTGTGTGTGTGTGTGTGTGTGTGTGTGTGTGTATGTGTAACTTAGAATTCCTATGTACAATATCATCCAATCTGCAAATAGAGATCATTTTATTTCTTCCTGTCAAATCTGGATGCCTTTTTTTTTTTTTTTTTTTTGCGGTACGCGGGCCTCTCACTGTTGTGGCCTCTCCCGTTGCGGAGCACAGGCTCCGGACACGCAGGCTCAGCGGCCATGGCTCACAGGCCCAGCCGCTCTGTGGCATGTGGGATCTTCCTGGACTGGGGCACGAACCCGCGTCCCATGCATCGGAAGGCGGACTCCCAACCACTGCGCCGCCAGGGAAGCCCTGGATGCCTTTTATTTCTTTTTATTTCCTAACTGCCTTGGCCAAAATGTTCATTACAATGTTGAAAAGTGTCAAGAGTAGACATCCTCTTCTTGTTTCTGCTCTTAGAGGGAAGCTTTCAACCTTTTAGCATAAGTATGATGTGGCCTGTGGCTGTTGCATAGATGCACTTTCTCAGACTGAGGAAGTTCCTCCCTATCTTTAGTTTGTTGAATGCTTTTATGATGAAAATATGTTGTATTGTGTAAAGTGCTTTCTCTGTGGAGACGATCATGTGATTTTTGCTCTTTATTCTATTATTATAGTTATCACAGTGATCTGGTTTTGTTGTTGAACCAACTTTCCCAGGATAAATCCCACTTGATCATAACATATAATCCTTCTTATATGCTGTTAGATGCAGTTTGCTAGTATTTGGATGTGGATTTTTATCTCCATATTCATGAAAGATATTGGTCTGTAGTTTTCTTTTCTTGTGATGTCTTTGCCTGGTTTTGGTATCAGGGCCTCACAGAAAGATCTGGGAAGTGTTTCTTCTTCCATTTTTTAGAACAGTTTTGTGAAGGATTCATATTTATTCTTTTAGGTTTGATAGAATTTACCAATAAAGTCATCTGGTCCTAAACTTTTCTTTGTGAGAAGTTTGATTTTAAGTATTATTATTCATTCAGTTTCTTTACTTGTTACAGATCGATTCAGATTTTCTATTCCTTCCTGATTTAGTTTTGGTAATTTGAGTGTTTTTAGAAACTTGTTTATTTCATCTATCCAATTTGTTGGCATAAAATTTTTTACAGTATTCTCTTCTGATCCCGTTTATTCCTGTAAAATCAGTAGTAATGTCTATACTTTTATTCTTGACTTAGTAATTAGAGGTTTTTCTCTTGGTCGAATTAGTTAAAATTTTACAATTTTGTTAATATTTTCAAAAAACCAACTTTGTTTTATTTATTCTCTCTATTGTTTTTCTATTCTCTATTTCATTTATCTCCACTCTAATCTTTATTATTTCCTTCTTTCTGCTTGTTTTGAGATTAGTTTGCTCTTCTTTTCCTAGTTTCTTAGGGTTGGTTTATTGATTTAATATTTTTCTTTGAAAATGTAGGTATCCCTTTAAGCACTGCTTTCACTGTATCACATGTTGTGGGTTTTTTTATTCCTCACAAAATATTTTCTAATTTCCCCATGATTTCTCTTTTACCCATTGATTATTTAAGGGTATAATTTCCACAGATTTCTAACTATACCAAATTTCCTTTTGTCATCGTTTCTAATACCATTATATTGTGGTCAAAGAACACACTTTGTATGATAACAACATTTTACATTTATTGAGATTTGTTTGGTGGCCTTAACTACGGTTTATCCTAAGGAATGTTCCATGTGCATTTAAGAAGAATGTATTTTCTGGTGTTGTCAGGTGGCATACTCTATAGATGTCTTTCAGCTCTAGTTTTTCACAGTATTGTTCAAGTCACATTTCTTTGTTGATCTACTGTCTAGTGTTTTCTCAGCACTGAAAATCAAATATTGAAGTATTTAAATATAAGTTGAATTGTTTATTTTTCCCTTTACTTGTGTCAGTTTTTGCTTCCTTTATTTTGGGGTCTGCTTTTATATGCATGTATGTTTATAATCGTTATACCTTGTTATGGATAATATTTTATCATAGTTAAAATATGCTTCTTTGTCTCTAGTAACAATTTTTCTTATAAAGTCTATTTTCTGGTAATATTACCACTCCAGGTCCCTTTTGGTTAATGATCGTATGGTACATTGTTTTCATACTTCTAATCTATTTGTGTTTTTTAATCTAACACATGTCTACTTCAGGCAGCGAGTAGCTGGATAACGTTTTTTGGGGTTTTTTTACTCTTTAACACATTCCACCAATTTTGTCTTTTAACTGGAATGTTTCAATCATTTACTTTAATATAATTACCGAAAAGGCAGGGATTCTGTCTGCCATCGTGTTGTTTTCCATACATCTTATCTCTTTGTTATTCCCCTAATCCATCAATATAACTTCTTTTATGTTAAATAGATATTGTCTAGTGTTCCATTTCAATTCTTTTATTATTTCTTTTGCCATATTTTTTTAGTTATTTTCTTAGTGCTTTCCATGGGGATTAAAATGAACAATTTAATTTTTAACAATCTAATTAAGACTAATACAAATTTAATTTCAATAGTCTACAAAAATTTTGCTCTTTCATAGTGTCATTCCCTCCCTCTCCTTCATACATTTATTGTCACATAAAGTACATATTTATACATTATATGTTCATCAACCAAGGTTCATAGTTATTGCTTATACCATTGGCTTTTCAATCAGATAGGAGAAAAAAGGTACAAATTAAAAAATACTGTCATACTGAATTTTATATTTATGTATATAGTAGACTTACCAGTATTTTTTATTTCTTCATGTTGATTCTAGTTACTTTATACTGTCCTTTCATTTCATCACGAAGGACTCCCTTTAGTATTTCTTACAGGTAGGTGTACTAACAACAAATAATCTCAGCTTTTTTTTTTTTTTCCTGAGAATGTCTTAATTTTTGAAGATCTTTCTTCATGCTTGATGTATAGTTTTGCTGGATGTAGAATTCTTGCTTGACAGTCTTTTTTTTTTAGCACTTAGAATATGTCATCTTACTGCCTTCTAGCCTCCACAGTTTCCATTAAGAAATCATGTTTTCTTCTTACTAAAGCATCACTTGTATGTAATGAGTTGTTTCTCTCTTGCTGCTTTCAAGGTTCTGTTTATCTTTGTCTTTGATGGTCTGATTATGTATCTAGTTATAGATCTTTTAAAATTTATCCTAATAGGAGTTTGTTGAGTTTCTTAGATATGTAGATTTATGTTTTTCACCAAATTTTCATCAAATTTGGGAAATTTTCAGTGATTACATTTTCAACAATACGTTATTCCCTTTCTCCCCCTCTTCTCCTTTTGAACTCCTGTATGTCAGTATGCTTGATGGTGTCTCAGAGTCCTGATAAGGCTCAGAGGCTATGTTAAGTTTCTTCATTCTTTTTTGTTTGTTTCTTCTCTCATATTGGATAATCTCAATTAACTTATCTTCAAGTTTATTGATTTATTTTCTTCTGCCAGGTCAAATCTTATATTGAGAACTTCTGGCAATGTATTTATTTAGGTATTGCCCTTTTCAACTTCAGATTTCTAGTTTATTTTCTGTAATTTCTGTCTTTTTATTGATATTCTATATTTGGTGACACATTATTCTTACAGTGTCTTTTAGTTCTTTAGACATATTTTCTTTAGTTCTTTGAACATATTTAAAATAGCTTTTTCTGCTATGTCCAATGTCTGATATTTCTCAGGGACCATTTCTATTGATTTGCTTTTTTGTTCCCTGCTTGGGAGGGGAACGCTCATCTGAGCTGCTTGGGAGGTCAGCTACCTTTTCTAATTTATCTTATCTGAGTCTATGGAGTTGGGCTCTGCTGATTCACCTTTTGCGAGTCACATGTGATTAACATCAGCAAGACAGTTTTGACTTAGATTTTGTGAAATTTCAGTGTCTCTATGAAAAGTCTATAAAATGGAAAAATATGACTTATTTTTCCTTCCTATGTAAGGAAAAACCCAGTTCTTCTGTACTGTTTTTCTTTCCTGTGAGTCTCTTTTACTACTCACACAAAACACTTCACTTTCAACACTTCTGGTCACCAAATGGATGGAGAATTTTCCCTACAATAAACAATTCTCTGGACACCAGCTGGGTGTCTTAACTTTAATTCAATTCTTACACGATCTACCTGGAGATAGATAGATAGATAGGTCGGTGGGAGATAGATCCCACAGCTTAAGGGCTCAAACCCACAATACTGCCCCCCCTTCAGATGCCAGTTGCCAGCCCAAGTTGTTACCTGTACTTCTGAATGCCTAGCTACAAACTGAAGGTACCAATAACCCCCTCTTCAGGTTAGATTAATATGCTTGAGTGGCTCATAGAACTCAGGAAAACCAGTTTACTCACTAGATTACCAGTTTATTGTAAAAAGATATAACTCAGGAACAACCAGATGGAAGAGATGAACAAGGCAAGGCATGGGAAAGGGTGTCCCTCCTGGCATGCCACTCTCCTAGCAACTCCACATGTTCATTAACCTGGAAGTTCTCCAAACCCTCTCCTTTTAGGTTTTTATGGAAGTTCATTACCTAGGCATCACTGATTAACGCATTGGCCATTGGCAATCGATTTTCAATCTCCAGCCCCTCTCTTCTTTCTGGAGATCTGGAGCTAGAACTGAATGTCTCAACCCTCTAATAACATGGTTGGTTCCACTGGCAACCAGCCCCATCCTTAAGTGCTTTCCAAATGTCATCTCATTAACATAAAAAAGACACCTTTATTTCTCTCTTCATTTAGGAAATTCCAAGAGTTTTAGGAGCTCTATGCCAGAAATGGGGACAAAAACTAAATATATATTTCTTATTATAAATCATAATATTACAATCTAGTATAAAATTACTGCATTGTTTCATAAAAACTGCATGAAAATAAGAAACGGTCACAGTCAATCTCCAACACCTTTCATGGTAGGCATGGTGCTTGGCCTTTGGGAGTGTCTGAAAGTAGTATGCAATTTGGTGTTTGACTTTGAGGAGCTTACAGTCATACCAGATTAACAGACCTAAAAATGTAGCTAAATGCCAGAAAAGAAATTAGCAGTGTATAATATGTTAGTATTTTACTACAGGCAGAGGAAAGATGTCAGGAAGTCATCTGTGAATGGGGGAATTGAATAAGGCTTTGCAGGGTTTGGAGAGACAGAAAAGAGAAAGGGCTTTCAGGATAACACATAGGAGTGTATATGAGGTGCATTATTCAAAATCTGAAAATTTGACCTTTTTATTTAATAACAGTACAAGTTTAAAAGAAAGTGATCATGATTATTAATTACAAACGTTCTCAGCCTTAACATTATTGGTATCTTGGGGCCAATAATTTCTGTGTTATGGTTGGGGAGGGGGGGTGTCCTGTGTATTATGGGATATTTAGCAGCATCCATGGCCTCTACCCACTAGATGACATTAACACTCCCCCTGCCCAGTATGAAAGCCAAAAATGTCTCCAGACATCTTCACATGTCCCCTGGGCGGGGGGGGCAAAATCATCCCTAGTTGAAAACCACTCCCAAAACTTAGTGGCTTAAAACAGCAATTTATTATTATCTCTCATAATTCTATGGGTTGACAGGGCTCAGGAAGATGACATATCAATTTGTTAGCAGAAATCTAAAGAAATAAGGTTCAAATGCCAAATTTAGAAAATACGAAACAGAATTTATTTCAGGATTGGAAAGCCAAGCGTTTGAAGCTAGGGGAAGGTTGGCTGAAGATCAAGTTGTATGCAAGCAAATGACAGTGGAGGGTCTAGAATCTTTGTGAGCATCTCTGGATGGATGTGGCCAGATTCAACAGACTGACAGGTATATCAGTCAGATGGATAGATTTGTTTGGCTTAATGCTGAGGTCAAAGTGGATAGTTATATGCTTCCCAAAAACTCCAAGAGATTTGGGAAAGGACCTCAACACTCTAAGTTGTAACTTTTCAAATATAACAGCTTTTCCAACAAAAAGCTCCCTGAACACCTAGATGCTATGATCTTTTAACATTTTCACCTGCTGCTTTTGTTCAGTTGCTTTATCTTATAAGTTGTTACATTTCAGCTTATTTTATAAACATTTGTAATAAAAAGGTTTCCATTTTTCTCTTTGGGTTTTAGGAAAATCAAGAGGAACTCTGTTGCATCTCTACCAGTTAGCCTGATTTCTTATATCCATATAAATGTAACACAGCATATAACTTACACTTGTTTGAAAAGCTTGTTCTCAGGAGATGTCCCATATTATTTTTCATTCTATCTTCACAAAGATTCTTTAATGTATGCATAGTATCTCCCCCATGAGAATGTGTGTCCATGGGTATCTTGTTCATTTTTTTGTAAACCGAACACAGAACTTGTTCCATCAGTTCTCATGTGTTACATACCTGCGTAGTAAGTGAGGAAATGAGGCTCTGAGTTAAGTGGTTGGATGGTTAACTGAAAGAATAATGACCATGAAAAGACATGGAAGAACTTAAATGTATATTACTAAGTGAAAGAAGCCAGTATGAAAAGGCTACATACTGTATGATTCCAACTGTATGACATTCTGGGAAAGGTGAAACCATGGAGACAGTATAAAGATCAGTAGTTTCCAGGGGCTTGGGTGGAGGGGAGGGATGAATAGGTGGAGCACAGATTTTTAGGGGAGTGAAAATACTCTGTATTATACTATAATGATGGATACATATCATTATACATTTATCCAAACCCATAGAATGAACAACACCAAGAGTGAATTATAATGTAAACTACAAACTGGGCAAATATGATGTGTCAATATAGGTTCATTAATCGTAATAAATGTACCAGTCTTATGAGGGTGTTAATAATGAGGGAGGCTATGAATGTGAGGGGCTAAGGGGTATATGGGAAATCTCTTTATTTTACTTTCTCTTAATTTTACTATGAATTTAAAACTACTCTTTTAAAAAGGTGTTTCTGTTTTGTTTTGTTTTGTTTTTGTTTTGGGGGGTTTTTTTTTAGGCAAAATGTATTGATAGTAGAGAGTCATGAATTTCCATTCTAGCTCTAGCTGAAAAAAAAAGGTATGGTTTTATGCTAGATATTCCACCCTCTATGTCTCATTTTTCTTGTTCATAAAAAGGAGGATATGCTTATGTATCAAGGGCACAGGTTCTATCTCAATCATGCTTGCTGCATGGAAGATTTCAAAGCCTATTACTTGAAGGACTGAATCAGCAAATGAATAATGGGACTAGATGAACTCTAAAACCCTTGTCAGCTCAAACATTCCAAGATCCCATGACTCTGTGGCTTGTACAACCAGCTAGTATCCTGTACTCTCCACCTGTGTTCTAGATCTTAGCTATACACTCTTTCTTGAGGGCTTTGTCAGTGCAACTAGATACTACCTTCAGCAGCATTAATTTCTTCTTTTTTACTGGAGCATCTCATAAGCAAACAAACATGCCCTACTAACTCCTACCTTAAAACACAACAAAACGAAATAAAAAACTTTTGACTTCAGAGTATTTATACGTACATCCCATGTTTCTTCTGTCTCTTCATAGAAAAGCTATTCTAGTCACTATCCCACTGTCTTGTAACCCACTGTAATCAGACCTTTCTCACAACAAACTCACTGAAACCAAGCAGCCCCATATTATAAAATTCAAAGGTCACATCTCAGTCCTTAATTTTCTGGACTATTGTGTAACACTGGCAAGTAGACAGCTCCTCTTATTTTAAAACACCCACTTCTATTCTAAAACATAACACACTATTCTAGCTTCCCCTCATTCTCATTGGTTACTCTGCTTACCATATGAAATGCAAAAAATTCTCAACAAAATTTTAGGTAATTGAATTCAACAGCCATGAAAAGAATCATATATCATGATCAAGTGGGACTTATCCCTGGGATGTGAGGATGTTTCAACATATGGAAATCAGTAAATATGATGCACCACATTAATGGAATAAAGACTAAAAATCATATGATCCTCTCAACAGATGCAGAAAAAGCATGTGACAATATTCAACACCTTTTCATGATAAAAGCGCTGAACAAATTGAGAACACAAGGAACATACCTCAAAATAATAAAGACCATATATGACAAACCCATAGCCAACATCATATTCAACAGTGAAAAGCTGAAAGCTTTTTCTCTAAAATTAGGAACAAGGCAAGAGTGCCCACTCTCATCATTCCTATTCAGAATAGTACTGGAAATCCTACCCAAAACATTAAGATAGAAACAGAAAAAAAAAGGCATCCAAATTGGAAAAGAAGAATCAAAATTGTCTGTGTTTGCAGATGACATGGTTGCACATACAGAAAACACTAAAGACTCCACCCCCCAAAGAAATTAAATTTTAAAAAGCTGTTAGAATTAATAAAGTTACAGGAGAAAAAATCAACATACAAAAATCAGGTGCATCTCTATACACTAACAATGAAATATCTAACAAGTGCATATCTATACACTAACAATGAAAAAGAGAAATTAAGAAAGCAATCTTACTTACAGTAGCATTGAAAACAAGAAAATACTTAGGAATAAACTTAAGCCAGGAGGTAAAAGATCTGTACACTGAAAACTATGAGACATTGATGAAAGAAATTAAAAAAGACACAAATAAATGGAAAGGTATCCTGGGCTCATGAATCAGACAAATTAATATTGTTAAAATGTTCATACTACCCAGAGCCATCTATAGATTCAGTGAAATCACTATCAAAATTCCAAGGCAGGGCTTCCCTGGTGGCACAGTGGTGGAGAGTCTGCCTGCCGATGCAGGGGACGCGGGTTCGTGCCCCGGTCCGGGAGGATCCTGGGTTCGTGCCCCGGTCCGGAAGGATCCCGCATGCCGCAGAGCGGCTGGGTGCGTGGGCTACGGCCGCTGGGCCTGCGCGTCCGGAGCCTGTGCTCCGTGACGGGAGAGGCCACGGAGGTGAGAGGCCCGCGTACCGCAAAAAAAAAAAAAAAAAATCCAAGGCATTTTTTTAACGAAAGTAGAAAAAAATCATTCTAAAATTTGTATGGAACCACAGAAGACCCCGAAGAGTCAAAGCAATCTTGGGAAAGAGCAAAGCTGGAGGCATCACAATTCCTAATTTCAACCTATACTACATAGCTATAGTAATCAAAATAGTTTGCTACTCACATAAAAACAAACACAAAGATCAACAGAATAGAATACAGAGCCCAGAAATAAACCCATGCATAACGTCAGTAAATATCTGACAAGGAAGCCAAGAATACTCAAAAGGAAAAAGTTAGTCTTTTCAATTAATGGTGTTTGGAAAACTAGATACTCACAAGCAAAAGAATGAAACTGGACTCCTATCTTATACCACCTACTAAAATTAACTCAAAATGGATTAAAGATTTAAACATAAGACCTGAAGCCATAAAACTCCATAGGGAAAAAAATCTCCTTAATATCGGTCTTGGCAATGATAGTTTGGATATGACACCAAAAATACATGCAACAAAAGCAGAAATCAACAAGTGGAAATACATCAAAATAAAAAGCTTTTGCAAAGCCAAAAGAAAAAATTTTTTTAAACATGGAAAGGCAGTCTACAGCATGGAAAATAATGTGCAAACCATATATCAGATAGGATGTAAATATCCAAAATATATAAGAAACTCTTATAACTCAATACCAAAAAAAACAAAGAACCTGATAAAACATGGGCAGAGCCCCCAAATAGGAATTTTTCCGAAGAATATACAAATGGCCAACAGGTACATAAAAACACTCAACTTTACTAATCTTCAGGGAAATGTATTTGCAACCTACAATGAGATATCACCTCAAACATGTTAAGAATGGCTATTATCAAAAAGACAAGTGATAAAAAATGTTGGCAAGCATGCTGGAAAAAAAAGGAACCCCTGTGCCCTGTTGGTGGGGCTGTAAATTGTAGCAGCCACTATGGAAAAGGGTATGGAGGTTCCTCAAAAAATTAAAACTGCAACTACCATACGATCCATTCATACCACTGCTGGGTATAGGTCTGAAGGAGCTGAAATCACTATCTCAAAGAGATATCTGCAGCCTCATGTTTATTTCAGAACTCTTAACATTAGCCAAGATATGGAAACAACCTAAGTGTCCATAAACAGATGAATAAATAAA
>NW_021703778.1:39532804-39578482 GCF_005190385.1 Monodon monoceros | reverse complement strand
ACACACACACACACACACACACACACACACACACACACACACACACAGTGGAATATTATCCAGCCATGTAAAAGAAGGAAATGCTGTTATTTGAAACAACATGGATGGGCTTTGAGGGCATTATGCTAAGTGAGATAAGCCAGACAGAGAAAGACAAATATTGTGTTATCTCCCTTATGTGTGGACTCTAAAAAAAATTTTTAAAAAAAAGCCAAACTGATAGAAACAGAGTAGAATATGGTTGCCAGGGGCTAGGGGTGGGGAATGGAGAATATTGGCCAAAGAGTACAAACTTCCATAGTGATACAGTTTAAAATACTGTTTTATATGCTTGCAAGTTGCTAAGATCCAAAATGTTCTCACCACACACACACAAATTATAATTATGTGAGGTGGTACATGTGCTAATTAACCTTATTGAGGTAATCAATATATACGTGTATCAAATCACCATGCTGTGTACCTTAAAATTATACAATGTTATGATTATATGTCAATTATATCTCAATAAAGCTGGGAAAAATATAAATCAATCAAGCAAGCAAGCCAGCCAGCCAACACCCAACACTGCCAAGGAGGTACTAACACACAAAATATTGAGAGGGGAATGTAAGTATAAATGAAAATCCGAATTTTACTCTGAAAGGCCCTTCCCAGAAAAGCACTTACTATGTTGAACTTCATGTCCTTGAACTCTGTGGTCTAATTCAGTTGTTAACAAATGTAACTTAGGTATTACAAAGTATCGAGGATGCTATATTTTACTAATACCAATAACAGCCTCTAGCTCTTTTATTCTAAAATTGTATAACTAACGCCCCCATTTGTTAACCCAGTAGTTGATTTGATGAATAAAACGAAGCCACAAACCATAATATGCATGGCAAGTTCCTTGAGGGCAGGTGTGATCTCAGTCATCTCTGAGTTCCTAGGGTCAGAGCGTGATTCAATAAAAATTTGTTTTTATTGAATAGTGCCACCCACTATTCAATAAAATAGTGGGAATAGTGCCACCCGAGGCCTATCAGACACTTCAGGTTTGAACTTGTTTCTTCCAGCTTGTGTCCTTTTCTGATGACAATTTCTGCCGGCATTGTCTCCTTTTTCTAATTACAACTCTATCTGAGGGAGGATAATCTTCAGTCCTTGCATCTTCCCTCGCTCTTAATTTAAGACTTAGCATAGGAGGAAATTACACAATAAACACAAGATGACAATAATGACAAGGAAGCAATGGCTTTGAATGCAATCACAGAAGCAAGTTAAAGCGTCTCCTTTCCTGCCACAGTTGTCAGACCCCCATGATGTGCCACTGTCATTCGGCTGGGAATTGGCGTTCAATACATTTTAAACTGAGTCAGAGTCCTGCTGCTCCTAATTGGATCCCATTGATTTTTAATGAGTATAATTGTCTCAAGGGTGACTGAAGCTACTCTTTTTCCTGCCCCCTTCTGTGAATGAGCTTGGTTACTAACACTGGGAGCAGACACAATGTTAACCATAAGCTAAAGCTAGTTAGCTGCAAATTGAAAGGCAGCAGAATTGAGGAGGACGAGAAAGAGAGACCTCTGGCAGAAGCAGTGACTAATCATGGCAAACAATGTATTTGCTTCAAAGCTCATTGCAAAGGGCAATAATTGTTTTAAGTAGAAAAGCCGTTGTATTATAATTAGGAGTAACTGAAACTCGCCAAAATATTGAATAAAACATTGGATATTTTAACCTGTGTTATCTTTATCATTATCTTCAGGAGTCATAGCAGTGAAGCCCGTGAGTTGCTGGAAGACTCACCCAAACCCCAAGTCTTTGGCAATCATTTCTTCTAAGTGTTTATTAGCAAGAGCCATGGCTAAGTAGATATCAGGTCCAGCTGGTTGACTCTGCATGGCATCCCCTGAATGCAACACTGGGCTAGGACCAGCACAGATTCAGTTTCCAAAAGAGTGGGCTTTGCAAGTGTGACAAGGATGTGCAGTGGGCTGGTGTCTTGCAAAGGCCTCCGTGGGCTCTGAGCAGTGTTTCCACAAGCCTTTATGATGTCTCTCAGTATGCCATCTCCCTGAGCACAGCCTGGCCAGGGGCTATTAACTGCTATTTTCCAGCTGTCACCCACACCATGTCTGCTGTCACATCATTTGTTCGACAGATTCCCACTTTGTGGCACATTCCCTTCTTCCTCTCCTCACCCCACACCCATAGACAGGCTCTTCTTGTATTCCATCTGTCTGTGACACCAAAATGACAGTCAGAGGGATGAGGACGGGAGGCTTCAGTGGCTGAGACAAGAAAGTTTAACTGATCTGGCAGATGGGGAAGACAGTCACAGATGACAGTGGAAGGACACACAAGGAAGCATACTTTATGTCCCCTCATTAGATTGTGAGGCTTGATGACATTATGTCCTCTTATTCCGTCTCAGTGTTCCCAGGACCTAGCCCAGTGCCTGTTCAATAGATGAATAATACCAGCTTGTTGAATGAACCCAATGTAAGTCTACAGAGCATAGTGTCATGACTGACGGCTAGGGCTCGGGAGTTAGACAGTGCTGGGTTCAAGGTCTGCCTCCACGTGTGCCCCAGGTAAGACAGTAAGACAGTCTGAAAAATTTGGACAGGTACTTACTGCTGTACACCTCATGTTCTGGGAGTAAGAGGGCTCCCCAACTCATAGATGAAATAATGCAGGGAAATCACCGAGTACAGAGTCTGGCACACAGGGAGCCATCATCAAGAACACTGGAAGATAGTACACAGCCTATAGTACACATAGTACACAGCCATGGTAGGTTCTCAAAGGACGTGCACAATGGTCAAAGTGCCTCCTTTTGTGACATACTTAGCACTTCACTGAAAGCATTCTTTGCTACCAAATTTGAAACAATTCTCTACTGGAGGTGAGCTGGACTAGTCTAGAGCAACCCTGAAAGCCTCCCTAGCATTTTCAAATTGAGACCGAGACCAGAAGAAGGCTGAGGAGCTGGTTTCCAGACACCCTTCCCCAAAGTCCCAATGTGACCTTTGCCCTCTGAACATCACCTCTCCAAAGTGGGGGAGGAGGAAATAAGCAAGGACAAGAGAAAAGAGGTTTTCTTCCTTAAAGTCTGTGACTATCAGACCCCCACCACGAGTGCTTCCTTTCCACCCACCAGGCTGCCCCAGGAGCAGGGCTGCCCCCAGCACAACAGCTCTATGGGAGAGGCATTGCCCCTCTAAACTAAAAACCTAAACCTCATGGTCGCAGCCTACTTGTGTGACCCCAAGGACTTCATTTTGTCCTTGACCCACTCGAGCATTTTCCTCTCAGACAAGGGGAGGATCTGGAAAGTTAGTGAGTGTATGGGATTGGCATCAGGAAGTTGCAAGGGATTTGGTTAAAATTTGATGTTGGGAAGACCTTGGGAGGCTACCCAAGCAGTGCTGTCTGAGAAAGCTGACTTAGAGGGAGGGCTGGATCAGATGCCCGGCTGACCATAAAAAGCATGAAACCTGATGGAAAAGGGTAAGATATTCAGAACTGCTCACAAAGTTGAGGTCAAATATTAAGGCTTGATTGGAGATATAGCACATGCATAAGGGTTGGCACTGGGTCAGTTCGGATGTGGTCCAGATGTAGTCAGATGACTGCTATTTTTGTAGGTTCGTGACCTACATCCTTAGGCTGTATCTGATGGGCTAAGAAACATGGTCATGTTAGAAGGATGCTATTCATGTAATCTTAAGTGAGCATCTCCTAAAAAAAGTCTTAGGCACTGCACCCTTAGAGAGATCATCCATGGAAAAGAAATGATGCTGTCAGAAGAAGAAACATACAAGAAATCGACAAATATGATCCTAGAAGGAAAGCAAGATTCGTTCACTTTCCAGCTTTTCAATGGCTGACAATGTACAAGAGAAAGTAAAAACTTCTTGTCTCAAGCTCTCCTTCGCATGCTCGCTCTCTTGCTCTTTCTCCAACAGAGATTTAGGGAGTCAGTATGATTCTTAGAGTCCTTTCAGAATGGACAGTCCTTGAGTGTAAACGTCCTCACTAGCAAGTGACGAAAAGAATAAGATCCTCCTTTTAGCCCATTTTTCCTCCCTGTCCAGCTTCATTTGTGGCACCTCTTGAATAAACAAAATTGTTGCTGTCCAACAATCCGACTGAGTATAGGCAGGAGCTCCGGACCCTAAGGGAATTTCCATGTTAAGATTATGCTGAGTTAACCTGCCTTTCTGGAAACAGCAGATGAAGAGGAATCGGAAAGTCCCCTGACCAGTGTCTCAATTAAGGCAGGAGGCAGACATGAGGGCAGCAGGCAGAACACTGTTGCAAAGTGGGTCAGTACTAGGGAGCATCACTTTATCTTATTTACAGGAAAAGTGTGTAGTTTTATTTATTTTTAAATAAATTCCACTGAATGGCTGATACTAGCTCAGACATAAGAAGAAAGAGTCTCAGATGTGCCTTTGGGATCAGCTTTGTCCTGTGGGCTCTGAAATGCGGTCTTGTTGGAAGTATGCTATTCACGTAGTCTTCTGTGGGCTCTGCTTGCTTTCCCAAGATATTAAACACAGTGGCCACCTAAAGGCTCTGAAAGGGCTGAACCCAGCCTGGCTCCCTCTAGAGGGATGAAATCAGAGTTCGTGGCACGCTCATTTCAAGCTGTTTACAATTAAAAATAAATGAAAATCCAGCATGTTTTCTCCCCAAATCCCTCTTCCACCTAAAGACAGCTAGCCCTTCTGAGAGAGTACACGTCATCCCACTGTGGTCTCTGCAAACTGCAATGGCCAGCTGAGCAGATGGCAGAAAACCAGGGAAGACAGTAAGAAGCCAACACAGGGAGAAGACAGAATGTTTCCTGGAGAGGAATCGGGTGTTTGGGGCTCAGTGCAAGGACACGGCTCAAGGTCAGGAAGGACTGTTTAGTATTTGACTTCACTTCCTCTGAGAACTGCCTTCAAAGCACATCATAGCGGGTGAGACCCCTCTGGGCATTGGCTTGTTCAGCCATTTACCACTTTGTCATCTCAGCAGACATGGTGTGTCCTGCACACACGCTGCTTTTAAGTTCTTGAAGGAGACTCAAATTGAAGAAGAATTCAGCCAGAGGTCAGGACAGATCTAATGGATGAGAGTTATGGGGAGAAGGATGTGGACTGAGTTGCAGTGACTTCTCTGCCCTACAAAGGGTTTAACCCAGGGGGCATATTGCTTAAACAAATGTAGGGCAGCATTGCCTTGGGATCAGGGTATCATAACAACTTCCTTTACTCTATGGAGACTATGTCTGATTGAGAACACTGGTGTGAAAACTGGTCCCTGGGAAGAAGATGGATTAATTCTCATAAAGATTCTGGGAGCGGTGGATCTGTTCTCCCAAAACTGGCTTCTGAGACTTGAAGCAAGAGTATATATTGGAGTGGGCCATGCAGGAAACAGGACTCCAAAAATAAAATGACCATGCTGAGAGTCTAGGCTGGTGATCCAAGTTCATGGCAAGGTGCTCAAAACTGGTGTAGCTGGCAGCTTGTGACTACTGCTGAACATTATTAGAGACCTGGCCTCCTGGGCACACCCCTGTGCTCTGGAATCACTGTTTCAACATGATGTCTGAAAAGGAACTGAGGGGACTTCCCTGGTGGTCCAATGGTTAAGACCCTGCACTTCCACTGCAGGGGTCACGGGTTCGATCCCTGGTTGGGGAACTAAGATCCCCGCATGTGGCACGGCCAAAAAAAAAAAAAAACAAAAGATTCAGGTTTGAAAAAGAACTGAAATGGGGATCCCCTACACATAGGAGTGGTCTGTGCAGGGACTGGCAGAAGAGAGCCAGGTTCAACACATGGGACAGTGAGAAACAAGGGCAGGGGCAGCTCATGCCAGTGCTAGGGAAGCCCTCATTCAGGGCTGGAACCTGGAGAGACCCTCCTACCATGGGAAGTATAAGCTTGAGCTTCTGGTGAAGGAGAGACCCAATACTTAACTATGAATGTGATACACCATCCTGGAGCCAAGATTAAAAAAAAAAAACATATTATTGATTTAAACTTTTCAAAATGTTAGAGCAACGATGCCAACTTACAAGTGTTACCATATACTGGGTTCTTCCCAGGATCGGCTACATAGTTTGCAAGGCCCAGTGCAAAAGGAAAATGTGAGGTCTCTTGCTCAAAAATTATTAAGAATTTCAAGATGGAGACAGCAGAGCATTAAAACAAAGGGCCCTTCTGAGCACAGCCAACGCTGGCTGTTCTGACATGCCAGCTACCATTGTAAATGCTCTACATGTGTTAACTAACTAAAACTTTCCAAAACAGCCCTACGAGGTAGGAGCTGTTATCATCTCCAGGTGATGGTTAAAGAAATCGTGAGATAGAGAGAGGAAGGTAAGAGCCGGAGAGATGTCAGGGCTCCACACACCTTTCCTTCAGAATGGCACTTCTGCTCCCAAGGCGTGTGCCACCCTGCGCTTTAGGACCGGGAGGACCGCTTAACCTAAGTCAACACATGAGAACAGAATGAGCCTGCCTTTGAGAGAATGAGCTTTCTGTCCTTGGAGGTATCCAAAGTAAAGCTGGGAGACCAGGCTCAGGAATCTAATGGAGATGATGCCTTTCCTGGGAAACAAGCAAGAAAAAGAGAAATGGAGTCTTTACTTAATGAAGTAGAGCAGTAGTTCAAAACTTTACTTGTGTAAAAATCACGTGGTGGGAAATTGTAGACTCCTGGTACATTGAGGCCAGGGAATCTGAATTTGTCATATTGACAGATTCTGATATAGTTGGCCAATAATTTCCAATTTCCCTGTTCTCTGTTTGGTTTTAAGTCTGTGAAATGTTTGCATGTTGAAAACACCACTGCTCTCCATCTCTCTCTCTCTCTCTCTGCCTCATTTGTATTTATCCCTTCCTTCCTCTTTTGTCCAGATAATACCGTCCATGTCCATTCCTACCACCAAGCAGCGGGTCTGCCGTCTTCCACTCATTAACATCTTGCACTTTCTTTTGCTGTGTTTTCTGGATTTGTCTTCATATTTTTGCCAAACCTCATGCCTCACCTTTCTCAATACCTTTTCTTGAATGTCCAGGGATTTATAAATTCTCCCTTGAACTTGAATAAGTTACTTTCCTCGTCAATTTCTGCATCCCAATCCATAAAATAATGGACTACATCAGCTCTGTGATCCCCTCCAGCCCTAGCGTGATATGTCTTTAAAATTAGTGGCTGTGAGTAATGTCATTCCAGTAATCTCCACTGGGCCCCTCAATCCACAGCAATGATGCTTAGAATAAGATCTTATCTCCAGAGCTGGAAGAGAAGACTGGAACCTCACTACAACCAGGCTCCAGTATGGAACCCCGTTTACATGGATTCATTGTCCAGGAGACATCCTTGTACAAACTCTATAACAAATTCACAAGTTTTTTTCCAAGGGAATTACTCCTCCAAATGAGGCTTTAATGTAACAAGCCTCTGGTGTATGTCTACGTTTCTGTCACTTATAAGTTGTTATTGTATGTTTGAAGATTCCCATTAGATTGTAACTATTCTAGAGACCAAGCAGGTACGTCTTCTTTCTTCAGTAAGATCCAAGGATGATGAGAATTCTGTATCATATGCCAACTGGTTAGAGAGTCAGGTTCCTCTTCACCCCTGCTAGTTTCTTTCCTCTTTGCTAGCTTTTTGCTTTTCATAGCTTCATTTCTGGGTGACACAATCTAAAGCAAATAATGTCTCAGGTAAGTAGTTTTTAAATGCCACTGTTCATAAGAATCGCTCAGGGAGTGATTTTCAAAGTACAAACCCTGGATCAGCATCATCTGGGAACTCTATTAGAAATGCAGATTTAAAAGACCTCTGAATCAGAAACTGTGCTGGGGCCCAAGCAGCCTGTGTTTTCACAGGCCCTCCAGGAGATTCTGATGCAAATACAGCTGGAGAACCACTGATGCAGGCAAACAGTCTAAAAAATGCAGATTATCAGGCCCCAGCTACAGATTCTAAGTCAGTTGTTTTGGGGAGCGGGGCCCAATAGTCTATATTTTAACCTCATCTCTCAGGGGAGACATACTGTTTTACATTCATTTAGTGCTCTGCATGTTACTAAGTGCTTTCACAGGCTTTAAGTTCAGCTTTTCCTCTTCAGAGAATTGAGGGCAGTTTCAGATGGCTATTTTGTTATGGTCTCCTGGTTCACTTTTCATCCAATAACTATCTTCCTGGTATTAGAGTTATTTACATGAGCTCTGTTACTGTTACTAAGTTGTGAACACCTGGAGGAGAGAGACGTCATTTTCATCAGCTTTGCGTGGGACGAGAGCTTTTCTTATCAAAGAGGATCAATAACTAGTTGAATTTTCTCCAGATAGACATCTGGACATTGTTATCTGCCCAGACTTTGGGGGACCAGATGACTGGGTGAGACCTGCAGTCTAAGCTTTCCTGCAACTAATCTGGCTGTGTGACCTTCAGAGCAGCCACTCAGACAATATCTATAAACACAAAATGGAAAGAAAGAAGAGAATTTGTTTTGCTGATAATTAATCTCAGAAATACACATGCATCAATTATTCAGTTCCTACAAGTCTTCATTAACATAGGCTTCTCAAGTGCAGACAGCATAATAATTCAAATGAGGACTGGCCTCAAGTTTATCTTTGCATGTTCAATGAAAGAAAAATAAAATATGTTGGCAGTGGGGCTGGGGGGAGTGTTAAGACATAGGTTAAGCAAGCTAAAAATGAAAGTGAGGTGACTGGCAATGCATAACTGAGTATTTACAATTTCAGCAAAGCCCAGAAGAGAGAGGCTCCAGCCACAAACAACCTTCCTGGAATGCTATGCTTGTAATTAAGCCTCCCATATACCCCAAATCAAGGGATTTGGAATAGTTGAGGCCCAGCAACTTAACATTTATTTTCCTTTGCTATTCGTTTAAACTGCTGCAATTAAAAATAGACTCTAATTTGGTTTTTCTGCTTTTTTACTGCTTTGTATGCATTTTAAGGAGAGCTCAATAGATGAGGTTTTATTGTGTTTTTACAACACTTTCTTGCAGACCTGAATTCCCTAGGTTTAAATTCATCTCACTCCTTTATTTTGTGGGTTGACAACTTAAGCCTAGGTCCTTCTGGAAAATTTTGTGAAAGGAAGAGTCTGATTCCCTCCCAACTCTAGTTGGATAAGAGACTGCAATTGTGCTTGTAGAAATTTATATAGTTTGGCAATACTAAGTTTTGGTGGGGACATAGGAAAAGGTAGCTCTCACATATTGGTATAGTAGAGAAATTTGTCAGTGTCTGCCCAAACCTAATTCAAAACGTACATAGTCTAAGACTCAGCAAGTCCTCCTCTAGGTATTAACCCAGAAGAAGCCTCAGCACGTGTGCACATGGAGGAAACATGAACAGTTGCAGTCAAGTCACCAGATTATTGCATTAAATGGTGAAGCAATGGGGAGACCTAAACAGAGAAACAGCACGCTCAGATGAAGGAATACTCTATGGCAGCTAAGAGAAGTGGGTTTGACCTACAAGAGGCAAAGAAAGATAGATCTTAAAAATGTAATGTTTATATTATAAACCTGCAAAAAGCAGGTTGAAGAATAATAATTAAGACTGCCAAATGATGAAGAATACTACTAGTATAAATTAGAAACAACTTAGAAAACAATTCAGGAAACAATATATGGTGTTGCCTATGGATATGTATACATAGAAGATAAACAAAAAAAATAGGGTTGAGACAAATATGCCAGACATCAGTTTTGGGATAATGGTTGCTGCCGGGGAGCAGGAGAGGAGCATGAAGATGCGGAGGAGAGATTTCTACAGTATCTGTGATGCTTTATTTAAAAGCCATTTGCTTTGAGGCAAATCAATAAATAAAAGTTACTCTTGTTCTGTGGTGTCAGAAGAAATTCTTTCAAACTCTGGACATGGTTTGAGCTTCTTAATTGGAAATAGATGAGACGTTAGGAAGGCTCCCTCAATGAAGCTCAGTGTTCTAAGCTTATTACTGAAACTTGAGGTTTTATCTGGATGACAATTCGCAGGACTTCAGAGGGCTGATGACAGAGCACATTTGCTTTAGGAAGTCTAGCTGGGAGTGAGGCTAGGAGAGAAGTGAGAATGAGGGTAAAGTGGGGTGAAAAGGATGTTTACAGAATGCCTTGTCTGAAAAAATAATTTGAGATTTAAGCAAATGAAACAAAAATGCATGCAAATGCAACCAAAATACACGTGTGTGCATGTATACATACAGACACACGTACATACACACAGGACTACAAACCTATCCACAAGCACCAAGAAGGAAATCCAGAAGAGCAGAGTAAATTTTTACTCCTGCCTTTTGATGCAGGTGAGCTGAAGCATCCCTAAAGTGATCGACCCAGAAGGCACCAGGCCTCCAGGGCCCTCACGCTGGTATCCAACTGTATGGTAAAGAGTGGGGAGACATAACACGCATGCTGACTGTTGCCTGGGCTCTGCCACAAGACACCTGGTGGCAAAGGTGTCCAAATCAAGTCTGCGGTTGGGGAGTCTATTCTGATCTAAACACTAACTCTTTGGATTCCCTGCAGTAGAATCACCTGGAAGATTTGTTCAACAGGCAGATTTCTAAGCCCCACCCCAGAACTCCTAAGGCCAAATCTTTGGGTTGGGACTGGAGACTCAGCTAGCCTGACAAGCTCCCGGGTGATGCTGATGCACGCTAACACTGTGAAACAGCCAGCATTCTGTGGCACACCAGTCATGAGTTGATGCTCTCAGGGGGTGCAGCATCCCAGAAAGAACCCCTGATGTCTCATTGAGAACACAGGGAAGGCGGCCTCCAGTTACAGTCTCAGGATGAATTTGTAATGTGTGACATTTCTTTAGGGACTTTCATCACAGAGCATGGTGGCTCTGGCACTGTAGGTGTTCCTGGCGGAAATTCCTTGGAGTCTTTGTCTCTCCACACAATACCAGACTGGGCGAGGCTGTGAGGCCATAAAAGGAATTCTCCTGGCAGTGCTGCTAGAAGGTAGAAAAACAGGAGGAGCTCCCTTCCTGCCCTCCCCCTCCTGGAAGCCTTCTGCCATCTCTTAAAAGTTTTCCCTGCACAGCAGTCTCTCCATTCAGAGCCCAGGGATTCAAGAAGCTACAAAGTGATAAATCAATTATGAAATGGAAACCTCAATTACAGCCTGTCCGCTTAATTGTCTGACAAGTTAATTAATCTCCCAAGCAACCCCACTCCGTTCTCCCTGTAAATTGTGGGGAACTAGCTATCGCAGGTCCCCGGGGTCTTGGCAGTCCAGTATCAATGAGGCTCTTGGAAAACAACGAATCATGAGCATTTAGTGGGGTCAGTGCCTCCACATAGGAATGAAGAGGTATGCTCCAGCTCCTGCCTGGCGGCAGTTTTGTCACTAATTATTTTGCTACTAACTAATTACAATCTGTACTTATCTGTTTATTTATTTGTTTGTTTTCATTTCTCTTCCAAGAGACACATTTCTTTCTTTTCAAATCAGATCCTGTGATTCAAAGAGCCAAGGCTTCCAGACTGTGAAAAACATAAGGGTCGTGTCAGTCTCCTCTGTCCCCGGAGAATGCGTCATCATAGCTGCCACAATAAATGAGGCCAGACCTTCCGAGCAGAGAAGATGGATACGTGTGATGGGCCTATCTTTCTTGCTGCATGAAGTGGCTACTGCTGTCTCAGTCTTGTGACCTGTCATCTGCGGCCTTTAGAAATTCCAAATGACAGAGTGAAGTTGAAAAGCTGGAAGATGCCCAGTGTGGTATATCAGATGTATACAAAGATATTCCGGCACCAGACTCACCTGGAGTGCTTGATCAGATGGATAGATACCAACTAGACCTACCTGAATCAGAATTGTTAGAGAATAACTAGAGATAGAATTATTAGAGATGGAACTTGACAGCTTTTAATAAGTTCCCTGAGACCCACTTGGATCAGAGTGGGTGGGAATTAGTTGCCGATGGTTGGACCAAACAATTCAAAAATATACTCCTTAACTATTACCATACCTCCTCATCCTTTTACTCTTTACTGTTATTTTGCTCATTTCTTATACCCTGTCCCTGGACCTTTGTACAGTCTTGCAAGGTTTCTTCTCTGCCTTGAAGGCTCTTCTACACGTAACCAAGTGCAGCCCTATTGATCCAGTCAGGACACCTGCTCAGGTTCTTTTTTGATCTATATAAAACAACACTCCTACTAAATGGAATGATGGAACTTGTAAGTTTCTTTGTAGCACATATGACTACCTAAAACTGTATTATATCTTTGTTTATTATCTATCTTCCCACTAAGATACAAGCTCCAAAAAAGCAGAAATTCTCATAAGTTTTGTTCAGTGCTTTATCTGCAGGGCTTAGAACAGTGCCCAAATTATAGTAAAGACTCAATAAATATCTATCGAGTGAATGAAGATAGTGAATGAATGACAAGGCATAAACCTGCCAGTAGTAGCAAATGCCAGTATCATGTGCATTTGGCAAAATCACAGTTTCAGACTCCACTATGGATCCTAGTAGTCTGTGGAAAACAGGACATGAAAATCCACAGAGAACAAAACTGAAAATGCAGCATATCAAAAAATGTGGGATTTACCTAAAGCAGTGATTACAGGGAAATTTATAGCACTAAGTGCTTATTTTAAAAGAGGAAGAATGGACTCAAAACAATAAGTTAAGCTTCCACATCACAAAACTAGAAGAAGAAGAGACAATTAAACCTAGGCAAGCAGAAAGAAGAAAATACTAAAGATAAAAACAGAAGTAAATGAAATTGAAAACATAAACAGAGAATATAAACGAAACCAAAAGCTGATTTCTTAAAAAGATTGATAAAACAATAAAACTCTAGCAAGACTTACAAAGAAAAAAAGAGGAAAGACGCAAATCACCGACGAACTAGAAATGAAAGAGCTCATATCACCACAGACACTGCAGACATTAAAAGGAAAATTAATAAGGGAATCATAATCTATAATCAACTCTATGCACATACATTTGAGAAATAAGATAAAATGGACCAATTCCTCAGAAAGTATAAAGTACCAAAGCCCACCCAAGATAATACAGATAACCTGAATATTTCTATGCTGTTAAATCATTTGAATTTGTAGTTAAAAGCCTTCTAAAAAAATCTCCTGTCCCAAATGGTTACTAGAAAATTCTACCAAACATTTAAATACGATATAACACCATTTCTATACAACCTAATCCAGACAATAGAAGAGAACATTTTACACCTCATTTTATTATAAGGCAAGCATTATTCTGAAACAAAAAACAAAGACAATGCCAAAAATGAAACATATCAATTTCCCTCATGGACATGAACACAAAAAATTGTCAACAAAATATAAGCAAATCATTTTGGGGTTGGTAGATGCAAACTATTACATTTAGAATGGATAAACAACAAGGTCCTAATGTACAGCACAGGGAACTATATTTAATATCCTGTGATAAAACATAATGGAAAAGAATATTAAAAAAAGAATGTCTATATGTGTATAACTGAGTCACTTTCTGTACAGCAGAGAATGGCACATTGTAAATCGCTTATTAGTCCTAAGAGGTTTCAATAACAAAAAAAATACAAGCAAATCATTAGATCAAAATATACAAACGATAATATATCACAACCAGTACAGCTTATCCCAAGAATGCAAAGCTAGATCAATATTTTGAAACCTATGAATGTAATTCACTTTTTACTGTATGAACAGTCTGAAGAAGCTAAACCATAGAGTCATGTCAACTGATGCAGAAAAAGCAAAAATTTGTTAATAACATACAACATCCACTCATGATTAAAAAAAAAAAACCTAAGCAAATTAGGAATAGAAAGGAACTGTCTTAACCTAATAAAAAGCATTCACAAATGTTAAAAAAAAAGCATTCACAAAAACCTATAATTATCATCATCCTTATTGGTAAAGATAGAATACTTTCCTCCTAAGACTGAGAAAAAGAGAAATCTCAATCCCATTGGTCTTATTCAACATAGTACTGGAATTCATAACTAGAGCAATGGAAAAAATAAAATAGAAGGCCTACAGATGAGAAATTAAGAAATAAAACTGTCCCTATTAAAATTGAACATGTTTATCTATTTAGAAATCTCCGTAGAATCTACAGAAAATGAAAACAAAAAACAGCAACAACAACAAAAAAAACCTCTCAGAACAAATAAGTGAATCTAACAAGGTCACAGAATACAAGATCACCACATAAAAATCATCCATGAGTCAATATACTAGCAATATAAACATGAAACTAAATTTTTAAAATGCTATTATGATAGTTCTAAAAAATGAAAATAAACGTATTCAAGATCCATGGCCAGAAAATTACAAGTTTACTGGTCAAATAAATCAAAAATCTAAATAATTGGAGTGACATACCATGTTCATGGGTTAAAAGATTCAAAGCAGTAAAGATTAATTCTTCCCAGATTTATTTAGAGTTAATGAAATTCCAATCAAAATCCCAGTAAAACTTTTTGTAGACACAGAGAAGTTGATTTTTAAGTTTATATGTAAAGACAAAGAAACTAAAATAGCTCAAATAATTTTAAAAGGTAAAAATAAAATTGTGGGAGTCATATTATCCAATTTTAAGAGTTCTTATAAAGCTGCAGTAATTAAGAGAGGGTGTTATCAGTGAAAGGATAGACACGTGGACATGCAGACCAATGGAGGATGCAGAATCCAGAAAGAGGCCTACAGAAATATAGCCAGTTGATTTTTAATTAAGGTGCAAAAGTACTTCAATGGAGAAAGAATAGCGGTTTTTTTTTAATGATGTGGTAACAATTGGACATTATATGCAAACAAACAAACAAAAAACCTTTAACCTAAACCTCACATTTTAATGTATCATAGATCTAAATGTAAAACACAAATGTATAACAGTTTTAGAAGAAAACAGAGGAGAAAATCTCCATGACCTGAAGTTAAGCAAAAATTCATAGATATGACCACAAAAGCATAACTCATGTAAGACAAATTGATAAATTGGTCTTCCTCAAAATTAAAAAATCTTACTGATGAGAGACACTATTGAGAAAATGAAAAGATAAGCTACAGACTGGGAGAAAAAATTTGCAGTCATATATCAAAAGGCTTGTATCTAGAATATATAAAGAGCTTTCAAAATTCAGTTGTAAGAAAACAAAGTCAACTTCTAAAATGTTCCGAAGACCTGAACAGAGATTTCACCAAAGATTATTTAAGCATAACATAAGCACATGAAAAGATTTTCAACATCTTTAGCCATTAGGAAAATGCCAATTAAAACCACAGTGAGATAGCCCTATCTACCTATCAGAATTGCTAACACAAAACTAAGATAGCAAGTGTTGGTGAAGATGTGAAACAAATACAACTCTCATGCCTTGCTGGTGTGAATACCAAATGGTACAGTCACTCTGGAAAACTGTGAGTTTTTTATAAAGTTAAACACACACATATGACCCTAGAAAATGAAAATTTATGTTTCCACAAAAACTTGCACACAAACGTTTATAGCAACTCTATTCATAATTGCCAAAAATTGGAAATACCCTAAATGACCTTCAATTTATGAATGGATAAACAAAATGCAGTACATCCATATAATGGAATACTACTCAGCAATAAAAAGGAATAACCCATTGATATACACAACAATTTGAATGAATCACAAAGACATTGTACTGAGTGTGGGAAGCCAGTCTCAAAAGGTTACAGACATTGTCATTACAGTTAAAAGACATCCTCAAAAAGACAAAGCTATAGTGATGGAGAGCATATCAGTGATTGCCAGGGTTGGGGTTGGGAAAGGATGCAACTACACAGTTGGCCTTTTGTACCTGCGTGACATGATGGGTTGAATACGTAGATGTAGAACCTGTGGATACAGAGGGCTGACTGTACTACACCATTTAATATAAGGAACTTGAGCATCTAAGGATTTTGGTATCTGCAGGGGATCCTGGAACCAATGCCCTGAGGATACAGAGGGACGACTATCAAAGGACATCACAAGGGAGTTTTTTAGGGTGACTATTCTGTATTCCAATTATGGCGGTTATATGAAGTTGTACGCATGTTCAGATTGTTAGAATGAACAACACAAAAGTCAATTTTACTATATGATCATTTAAAAACTAAAATTAATTTTTAAAAATCTACATTGGAAATAGGAAAACAAAAAAAGGAAAAACTAGGTCAAAAAGAGAAAAGAAAATTGAAAGTGCAATGTCTTGGGTTTGCTCTTGGCAGTACTGGACTCTTCTCCAGTTCTCAGCCCCTGATCTGGCCCCGGGAGGTGGCAACATAGCTTTTACTGGATCAGGGACTTATTGATCTTCTCATATATAGACTCACCTTAAGTCAATTTCTAGACCACTGGTTATGAGCCCTCCTGGAATAGTGAAATATTATAATAACAAACATGAGTAGTTTTAAAAAATACCAACCACTTGGAGCCTCATCTCCTGGACTGAGCTGCCATCATCCTTATTTTTAAAGTGTTTCCCAGGTGAGCCTAATGGGGAAAACACCATGAAACAATGAAGATGATTTAGGTTCTTTTATAAAGTTTAGTAGCCAGTCAACTTCACTGCCATTCTGCCCTCCAAAGTGCTGATGCTAAGTGCAAAGAAAGGCTGGAGGTCTAGTTCAGTTCTAGTCCTGACTGGGGCAAGGGGCACAGATCCAGGGACCAGAGGGGTCATAGTTTCACAAGATTTCACGGAGGTTGGAGAGAGGCTCCTGTCTGGTTTCAGCTGTGAAGCTGAACTCAACAATCTAGATCATAGAGAGGGAGAAAAGGGCAGATTTCCAATAACTGAAAAATTATTTATGATCCAGGGCTCTCCATGTGTGAAATCTCATTGAATTCTCACAAAATCCCTATAAGAAAATGGCAATCATTGAATCAAGTAATTCGCCCAAGGCTCTACATTTTGTAAGTATAAGTGATAAGACTGAGATTTGAACCCATACAGGACATTTGGTTTCTGTCCAAAATGTCCATAAGACGTTTGGTCCATGCCAAAAGGTCCTTGAAATTTGGTCCCGTCCAAAACATTCATGAACATATTTGTTCTATGCCAAATGGTTTCGGACAGAACTAAATATCAAGTACCTTTCTGGCGTGGACCAAATGTCTTATGGACCTAATGTTTTACAGACATTTTGGACAGGACCAAATGTCTGCTAACCATCTGAACTGCTCTTAACCACTAGTCAGTTCCAAATGCCATGGAAGGATCATCAGATTTAGAATTACATGGATCTAGAGTCCAATTATCTTTCTAGCACTTTTTATATATAGACTGTGGACAACTACATTTAATCTCTCTGAGCCTCAGTTTCCTAATCTGAGAAAATGGGGACAATGATACCTATCACTTATGGAGAATGTATATGTGGTATACATGACAGAAATGCCAGTCAATAAATGTTTCCCAAGCTCTAAGATATGACACGGGCTTCCAGCAGGTCCTGACAATTTATCCTGAAGTTTCTGCATGAAGTGTGATGCTTTATTAATTACTCTGTAATCCTAGGGGGTTTCTTGCATTAAATTTTTGCCCTCTCTCTCCCTCTTTCTCTGTCTCTCTGTCTCTCTCTCTCTCTCTCTCTCACACACACACACACACACACACACACACAAACACATGCCCACTCATCTACAGCTTTCAAAGAACTCTTACCTTCACTTCTGGTTTTAGACAGCACATACATTTTGCTTTGAGCCATACCCAACTTGCTCATCTTCTTTCTGCTACAGCTGTTCATCCCACATCTGTATTCACATCTGAAGCAGCAGCACTTTCCCCAAAATCAGTTCCTTACCTACCCCACCCCCATCAGAGAAAAGCCGTAGTTCTTACCTGCACCAAGTTTTGTGAAATAGCCTCCTAGAAAGCTGCTGTCTTCAGTTAGTGAGGATAATGGGATTATTCTATCTGTGTAATAATAACATGTTCAATTTAAAGAAAAAAAAATCTGAAGCCACTTAAAAGCTGCTGTTTGGTACGGATATATTATTTCAGTAATGAATAATCACTAAAGATATTATTCTGGATGCAGTTATCATTCAGTGATGTGAATAAAATGCATTAGATGGAAAATTGTATTTCAAAGTAAATATATGCACTAGTAGAAGTGTATTACCACCCATTAATGTGCATTAATTCCAAACCAAATGCCAACTGGAGTGCGCCTACATGGGTTTGAATGGCAGGCAGTGATTTGGAAGTGGGAGGAAATAGGTTTGGATTTGGTCAAAGAGACTGAGAAATGATGGTGGGAGTGGTAGTTGATGATTCAAAAATGAACAGGTGAAGGGACTAGCCCACCAACAGAACAGGCAGGAAGGGCACCCCTCCCACACCTCTTTAAGAGACTTTATCTGTGACTAAGACCTACTGATAACTGTTGACATTTCTAAAGCAGGGGCTTTTTTCCCTCTCCCACAATCTGCATCTTCAAGTATTCTTTTCAAAGGAAACAGAAAGGAAAATCTCTATGTTTTTTGCTAAGGTAACTGCCTTGGCAACTTACTTTATTTTTTCTGTGCACTACAGGAACAACTGTCAAGCCTGTCATTGTTAAGACAAGCTTGCCCAAATCTGAAATCTGCAGGGGTTTCCTCATTATCACAGGGTTCCAGACCTAAACAGCAAAGGTGGTTTCCCCATTCTTAAATGGGACCTCCTCAAGTTCCCCCCTTTCCTCATTTTAGGGTGACTCAGAGGATTCCAAAGACAAAAGGACTCCAAAGATATGGGCACCTTAAGTCTCAGAGGGACTTTCCTAGGCATGCATTTTCCTACCTTTTTGGCGCAATTGTAAAAGGTACAATTTTAAACCTCTCTTTTATTAAAAGACATCAGAGAAAAAGTGAAAATATAGAATAAAATTTCATAAAACACATAATCAACAAAGGCATAGTTTCTAGAATCTATAAAGAATAGCCAAAAATCAACATTTTAAAAAAAGGCAGAAACCAATAGAAAAACCTGAAAAAGTCAAAACCAGGACTCTCACCAAAAAAGAAAAATAAAGAAAATCCAAGTGGCCAACAAATAGAAACTAGAGATTAGAAAATGAAAAATAGAGCCACAATAAAATATCTTTGTATACTCATCTGATGGCAAAATAAATTAATAACCTGTTAATTCCAAGTGGGGTAAAAATCTGAAACAAGAGAAGTTCTCCTATACTGCTGGTGGGAGTATAAATTATTAGTCAAATTCCTTTCAAAAGTGTTTGCCACTATCTCCTAAAACGGAAGGCACGTGTACTCTATGACAGAGCAGTTCTAATCTTAGGCATATACTCTCAAGAGACATTATGTACAGGTACAGGAATAGTCATAACAGCGTTGCTCCAGATGGCCTCAAACTGGACTCACCAGTAGAATGGGCAGAGAATGTGGTACCTCCATACAACCAAGTACATCAGTTAAGATGACCAAGCTGCAACTATCTGCGGGAAGATGAATATTCTAAATGTAAGACTGAGGCAAAGAAGTGAGATTCTGAAACACATACAGTGTAATCACTTTTATGTATGGTTCAAAATCAGGCAGAACGAAACTATATTGTTGAAGGATGCATATACACTGTGGGAAAAGTATAAAGCAAAGCAAGGAAATGACGATCCCTGAGTCAGGCGTGCGGATACTTCTAGGAATCGAGGGGTTCTGAGGGCTGGTGCTGTTCTAGGTCTTGCCCTGTGTGAATGTGCGTCAGGTGTTTGCTTTATAATTATTTGTTTAAATGTATATAGCCATTTCCTGTTCTTTTCTCCATGTGAGTATGTAATAGTTTGAAATAAAAATTAGTGTAGAAAAAAAAAATAATATAGGCTGGCATGCACCGTGGTTCCAGTCTCACGTCTCTTTCCAAACTTTGATCTACAATTTCAGCTTGCTGGCCACTCGTCTACCTGGCCCGTCTCTGCTGGCTACAGTAGCCTTTTTTCACTTTCCCAACAGCCAGCTTGCTAGTGGTTCTGAGAGGATCACTGGAGCGAGCGGGCCACCTCCTCCTTCTTGACACGTTTTCTCCTGACTTTGGGGTGTCAGACTCTCCCAGGGAGAATGTGTCACTGGCTGCCCGTTCTCATCTCCCTCACGCCACATTTTCCTCTACTTCATTCAGAATCTTGGAACAACCCAGGACTCAGTCTTGTCCTCCCCATATGCTCTCCCTTCCTTCCCTCTACTCCTCACCTCTTCTCTCCTATTCTCCTCTTTTTTTTTTTTTGCAGTACGTGGGCCTCTCACTGTTGTGGCCTCTCCCGTTGCAGAGCACAGGCTCCAGACGCACAGGCTCAGCGGCCATGGCTCACGGGCCCAGCTGCTCCGCGGCATGTGGGATCTTCCCGGACGGCAGCACGAACCCGTGTCCCCTGCATTGGCAGGCGGACTCTCAACCACTGCGCCACCAGGGAAGCCCTCCTATTCTCCTCTTACTCTCACCCTTGGTGCGCACGTCTAGACCCATGGCTTTAAATATCCTCTTTAAGCGCACTGACCATCATCTCTTAGATGGCTTCTGAACCCCAGAGGTATATCCACTGTCACCTTGGCACCTAAATGCGTATGCCCAACAAGAATATCAAACCTAGCATGTTCCAAACAAGCATTCTGACTCCGAGATCCACTGTCAAACCTGCCTCCAACCTTCTCATTCTAAGTAAGCAGCTGCTTCATTAAACCAGCTCCACGGGGGGAAACACAAGAGTCATGCCCAATTTTCCCTTTTCTCTCACTTCCCAGGTTTCATATATTACCATGTCCATCACTTTTGCCTGCAAGATGTCTTTAGAATCCATTCTCTTCTTCCCATCTCAACTGCTCCCACTGTCATTCAGGCCACCATCACCTGGACTGAAACTATTGCCATGACCTCTTCATGAGCTTCCCAGCTTCTACCCAACCACCCACCTCCTGCATTCCATTCTCTGCCCAGCAGCTTCAGAGACCTTTAAAAATATAATGTAATATTGCACTGTTAAAAAATTGGCCAGTAGTTTCCTGTTACACTTAAAACGAAATCTATGCTCCTTGCAGTGAGTTACAAAGCCCTTTGTCCCCTTTCTTGACCAGCACACCAACCTCATCTTCAGACACCGTCTGCCTTGCTCACTCTGCTGAAGGCACAAGGACTGTTTTTTTCTGATCCACCAAAATTGAGAGTTTTCGCTGTGACCTGACCTCAAGGCCTTTGCATTTCTCATCTCCTCTTCTAGAATGCACTCTTTCCCAGGTCTTCACACACCTGGCCCCTTCTCATAATCTTCTTAAAGAGGCCTTCCCTGACCAGCCATTCTCCTGGGATCTCTCCATCCTGTCCCCTGACTTTATTTCACTTGGTCCTAATTATTTTCTAAAGTATCCTATTTGCCTAATTGAGGTCTTGTCCCTTGTTATATGCCCAGTCACTAAAACAGAGCCTGATGCTCAATAAATATTGACTGAATGAATGATTGAAAACAGGGACTTACCTAACTATGCATCCTTGTCTTTTCAAGCATTTCCTGCACTTTTTTATGGTAGAGAGGAGTCAATTTTCATATTTTATGATACAAAGCTCTGCAAATATAACTGAATTTTTAAGGACTTCCTTGATCGTTAAAAGCATCTATATAATAGTATAACTGTGAGGGTGAATGAAAATTCTCATCTATTCCCAGTGTGTAACTCAGTAGAATTTGGAATTCTCTGGAATTAGCTGTCAATATTTATCAAAAGCTTAAATAATATGCAGACACTTTGACCAGTATATTCACTTCTAAGATTTTAGCCTGAGGGGCATACATATGAATATGTATTTATAATAACAAAACAAAAACAAAATAAACAAAAAATTCTGAAAACAATTTAAATATGCAACATCTAGGGATCTGAAATAATAAGCTACCTAGAAAGTTGAATACTCTGCAATCATTAAAATTATGTTGTAAAAGATTATTTAATGTCACAGAAATTTGATCTTTTAAGTTGTAAAAAGGTATTTACAATGTGATCATATTTTTATTGAAAAAAACTCCATGGCATTTGAATATATGAAATTATGCATATTGAAAAGGTTGAACAAGCATATGATATAATGTAAGCAGTGGGTGGTAGAATCATGAGTGAGTATCTGTATTTTCAAAAGCTTCTACAATGAATTATATGTTTCAATTTATAAAAATAACAATTTGTTAGTTTTTAAATATATATATAAAGGTATAAAATAAAAAACGGTACACATATCCACTAGACAATCCTTGCTGATATTTTAAATGAAAAATTTTCACAATGTAAGAAAAGTAAAACAAGTATAAAAGAACTAAAAAAGTATAAAAAGAAAAGTGAAAGCTTTCCTATATGCCCTTCTTCTGCCTTCATTCTCTGTTCCCACAATAACCTTTACTAACATTTTCTTTTGCATAGACTTTTTTTCCCCAGATCTACTTTATTTTGTCAAAGGCTGAAGAACAGTCCATTGTAAAGATGTGCCATAGTTTATTTAACCACTCTTATAATGAGGGACATTAGCACTGCTACCAGATTTTTTTTTTTTCACTATTATGAATGACGACATGGGGTGTAGAGAAATCTCTAGAAGTTTAATTACTAAGTCGATGTATGTGTACCTTTTTCTGTTTTGATAAATATTGCTAAACTGCTCTCCCAAAACACAACTGTCAAATAATATTTGTTATTTGCTTTAAGGTTCACCTCTTATGTGACAATGGTGTGAGAGAATCTTTCATTCTTCCATTTAATTAATAATCATAATAAAACCTAAAGCCTCTACTTTCTCAGGATGGGGAATTTGGACTAGGTGATTTCCAATGCTACTTTTAGCACTTAACTTTTAGGGGTTTCCCCAAGTCATGATCTACGCAGGAAGAAGAAACTACACAGGAAGAACTACATAGGAAGGAAGAAAATTTGGAGTAAGAGAAATTCACACTGGAATGACAGCCCAGACCATGGAACCTAGTTCTTTACCAGACATGTTAGTGACATGGGGTGTTCATGAGCCCTTGAATTTGGGAAAAGGCCTCAATCTCATTCAGGAATGACCTCTGAATCCAAGAAGTGTGCCCTGGGCATCGCCCACAATGGCTAGCACGCAATGCCCCCCATGTCAAGGGAGACCACCGTGTAAAGGAAAGGTTGTTGTGTGGCCCAGTGATGCCCATTTTGTGGCTGGGCCATTGTATTCCTTGGGGTATGTAGACCTAGGGGAAGTATGTCAGTGACACTGGAGTATGTGACATTCACTGGGAAAATTCCTAGCATGCAAGTTCATTATGAATGACCTCTTTAACATTTAAAAGTTCAACATTAGGCCTTTTCTACCCAGGCAAGGTGACGGGAGCAACAATATCTCCTGTCTGTTGAACATTACCCACATAAACATAGATTAGAGGTCAAAAGGAGAGAGTCTTTTCTTTGTATTAACCTGAGTTCATTGGTACAAACTGAATTTGCTTATTCAATCTGTCCTTAGGTATGCCTGAATCGCAATGTATTTTACAGTTTTAATAAGCAGTGTTATTGGATTTACTACTCTTAAAACTCAGCCATTTGTAGAATAAAATATATGCAGATCATACAACCATCCTGTATAATTATTTCAGTGCAGATATAGTGAGAAAATCTTTGTTGTGTTGAAGCCAGAGCGAGATGGCTAAGATGAGATAATTATGGCTCAAAATACCACTCTCTTCCAGAGGGAAGAAAGCAGTTGGTCATTTGGCTAAATACTACAAATGTTCTTAGGGAGAAGGAAACTTATCCTCCCTAAAGCTAAGGGAGAAGAGAGGAAGTTGTGATGGGGTCGGGGCACAGAAGTATGTCATGAATGAGTATGAGATGGAAGAACAAAGGGCTTTGATACTGAGGCAGATGAACCCAAAATGGAACCGATAGAGAGATCACAACAGCAAGAGCCTCAGGTAACACTTAACACTGACTGTCAAGTACCAATCTAAGCTCTTTGCTTGCAATAATTCATTTAATTCTCACGAAAGGCATTTGATGAAGATACCATTTTATGTCCACTTTATAAATGCAAAAACCAAGCCTAAGAGAGGAGAAGCCATTTGCCCACTATCATGCAGTTAGTAAGTGGTGGCACCAAGCTGAAAACTAAGGTAACCTGACTTAAGAGCCCCGACCCTTAATCAAATCTGCCTGAGAATTGTGAGACCAGGAAATCCAAAGGCCTTGGGGAAGCTGTCACATCAGATCAATCTGTCTGACAGTTTTCTCTCCACTGTGGCAGTGCTGCCTTTGTCGCTTATTAAGGTCTGTGCAACTTTTTGAGCAACTGCTCTGAGCTCCAGTGTTCTCATTTTAAACCTGAGGCAGAAATAATTAGTGGACGCTGAAAGATTACGTCCTCCCCCAGGTGCAGAATTGTTGCTGAGAAGTGACTGTCAAGCCAGAGACTACATTTCCCTGCCTGCCTTTCATCTAGGTGACAACCAGTCACATGACTGGTTCCAACTAATGGAATGAGATCAAAGTCATCCTTGTCACTTAAAAGCATATGTACATGCGTATCTGTATGTCATTGCCACACTCTCTGCTTCTTCTTTGGCAATCTTGGAAGCCATGTGGTATTAAAAATGACAATGCCCTGAGATTGAAGATGGTTGGATCCTTGAGTCACTGTTGGGAAGATGCTCAGGAGAGCCACACTGGTACATGAGCACTGAGAAGTTTACATGAGTATTTATTTTATCAAGCCCCTGAAAGTTGAGGTTTGTTTGGCACAGCACTTAGCCCTACAAGGTTATTTGGGGATTTAAAAGTTAAAGCACAAGTAGGTCCTCCATCAGTGTTAGTTCTCTCTTTCCCTTCTTTTTTAATTACTTCCTTCTTTCCTTTTTTGTGTTACTTTACTTCTACTGTTTCACTTTGTTTCAGATACAGATTGGACAGTAGGAGGTACATGAAGATTTATAAATAACCTGGGCCACATTCTGTATATGAATGGAAGATATGAATCAAAGTCAGTAGCTTGTTTGGAATTTCTATTTTCCTATGGTAACTTTTGAAATCCTGTGGCTATTATCTTATGCTGCCTCAAGAAATAGACTTTACCTTAGCAGCTCCATGGAACCCATATCCCAACCACTACATTCCTTTTTAAGGGCAGAGATACAAACCACAGCTCAAAGCTGACACATAATTTCTGTTCATAATCTAAAAGACTGGACCCTATCACCAAACTTTAAGCTTTGGCTGCTGACCTACCCTGCTCAATCATTTAATCCATGAGCAGTTGTCCAGTGTGATTGGGATCCCTGTTTCCTGAACAGACCTGTTCCCCACCACCTAGGATACTAGCATAGTCTCAATCAAGCCAGAGACTAACATGCCCCTTAGGATGCTCGCCATTAGGCAGTTGGCTATGCCTACAGGGCTCACTGGTATCACTGAGTCTGTTCCCAGAACCCTGAAATTAAACTCCCTCGTGGTCTCCATGAGCCTATTGCAAAAAGTCTCCTACATGCCTTGTGGCCAGGATTTTATGAATGAGGATAATAAGAGCTGAAAGTACTTGCTCTGCCTTAAAAGATCTCCCCCACTCCTTGCTGTTGTTTGACTGTCCATCATTAGAGAAGTAGTTCTTTGGGCTTCGGAGACTTTGGATTCTTTCAATAGCAGTTGTGGATTCAACCATTCATACTTTTAGCTTTAACTGTGGTTTATCCTTGGAGGTGAGATCTTCAAAAGAATCACTTACATAATGAACTGCAATAACAAGAACTCACAGGGACTGACCTTAAGTAAACCTGAGCCTTTACTTAGTCTTCTTTTGTACTACTGTAAATTCTGACTATGAATTATCCCCACAGATGCTAATTATAACACCATGACCACTAAACTTTAGAATCTCTTGGTATGCTTCCTAAGAGTGGGACCCCCTCAATATTTCAGACCCTATTTTTGCTTTTAACAAGATGCCCACTTAGACTGGCTTCTGACATTCAGAGTTAACTGGTCACTCAAACACTTCATATTTCTTATATGCTGGTGCACTAAAAAAAAATGCAACAAACTTAGACATACAAATTTAAAATAATAACATTTATTATCTCACAGATTTTGTTGGCCAGGAGTTTGAGCACTAATTAGTTGGGTTCTCTGCTTCAGGGTCACTCATAAGGCTGCAATCAAGTTGTTTGCCAGGGCTGGGGTCTCACCAGAAGACTTGACCAGGGAAGGATTTGCTTCCAAGCTTCCTTATATGGATGTCGGCAAGATTCAGTTTGTTCTGGGCCATTGGACTGAGGGAATCACTTTCCAGTGGGCTGTTGGATAGAGGTCCCCATCTGTTCCTTCTGTGGAATCCTCCTCAACATGGCAACTTGCTTTATCAAAGCCGGCAGGGGCGAGAATGCAAATATCCCATTTTCCATCTTGCAGTCTTGGTGATACATTTAAAACATACATTGTAACATGTCTTTCCCCTGCTTAAAACCCTCTAATGGCTTCCCATTAGATTTAGAGAAAAGTTCCAAGTTCTTTACCAGGAATTATCCAGGTCTCTGATCTCAATTCCTATCATTATCCAGCTCTATAACTGTGCTTCACCATATTGGCCTGCCTTCCTTTCCTGTAATACAGCAGGCTTTTTCAGTCCCAGGACTCCTATACAAGTGATTCCCTTTGTCTGAAACACTCTTCCTCAGAGCTTCACCTGGTTGATTTCTTTGTATATTTCAGGTCAAATATCACCTCCTTAGTGAGGCCTTTGTTTGCCATTTAGTCTACAGAAGCCTCTCAAACCCATCACTTTCCATCACATCATCTGGTTATATTTTCTCTATAGCATGTATCACTCTTAGAAGTCATCTTATTCATTTACTTGTTTCCCTATTATCTGTCTCCCTCCACCAAGAGGTATGTGGTGGAGAGACTGGGGGGCTTGATCACTGTTTTTGTGATACAATATTTGTTGGATGGATGTGTGTTTGTTAGGGAGTTCCTCCAGGAGGCGGAGAGGTGGCAGCACTATTAACCCTTTGGAGACCATGTAGTAACTATTAACCCTTTGGAGACCATGTAGTAAAGCAGAATACATTCCTGAGTCATGCAAGAGCTATCAAACCTAAGAGAGAAACCTCCTTCTATCTGTCTCCCTTACCCAGGCCATTCTGAATACAGGGGTCAAAACCCTCATAAGTGGAAGGTTTTGAGAGGCAAGATTTGAAACATCTTTTTGTTCTTAAAAATGTACGATCTAGAGAATTCTGGGCAAAAAGACCAAGTAGAACTAGACAGCCATGAGAAAAGGGAAGCAGGCCAGCAACAGGAAACAAGGTGGCTAAGAAGCTGGGAACAGGGTGTGAGCCCCAAAAACCCCACTTCTGGTGACTGGATCATCCAGGAAGAAACATCAGCTGCTCAACAGATTATGGCTGAGCAATACTGGGAGGCAAGAAGAATCGTCCAGAAGAGAAGAAGCTGAGTGGGGACAGATAGGGCATCAGGGGAAGTAGAGACAGAGCAGGGAAGGATTTGGCTGAGGCCAGGAGGAGATGCACTCTGATGAGATTGGGTGTGTTCGGGGTGGGATGGCCGTAGACAAGGAAGGGAAGTATCAAGGCCGTCTCCTTAACTTTGAATTCATCCATTCAAAGTTAAGGAGGCGGCCTTGATACTGCTCACAACTCATTGCAATTGTGCATCATTTCAGACCTTCGGGAGACAAGAAAGAAGAGGCCGAAGGTGTCTTCTCCCTTCCAATTCCCCTTTGCAAGGGAAAGAAAGTATGTAGCCTGGCAGGCTCCATTAAGACCATGAAGGTGGTTAAGGTCAAGATCAAAGAGAGCTAAACACAGTGTGGTCATTTCAAGACTTGGAAAGCATCTCTAAGTGAAGAGAACAGCACTGAACAAGGGAAATATGAGACCAGTTCTAAGTTGGACCCTTTCCAATGACTGGTTACGCGTACTTGGTGCCAACACCTAGCCTCTAAGAGCCTCAGTCTCTCCATCTGTAAAATGGGGAAGTGGACAAGAACAAGGGGCACACACTCAAATGCTTCCAAGACCCAGGCGGGTTATGCAAATGGCCGAAGCAAACGAACCTGGTGGGGGATAGGGACAGTGGAGCCCTGAGGAAATCATGCCCTGTTTGAGAGGATTGTCTTTTGAAAACAAATAAAACAGATGAATGAATGAATGAATAATAAATAAATACATAAATACCTACATAATTCTCTGAGTGTCAAATAAGTCTCTTTGCCAGCTAGTGATGTGCAACTTCCAGGAGAGAAAGTCTCTGAGAGCTTTGTCAACTCTAATACAATTTCGTGGCTCTGCTAATTTTATTTGCTCCTAAATTAAATGTGAGTTTGGGGCATACCCTTAATTCCAGGAGAGAACGAGCCCATTTGAATCAAAGGGAGAATGGAAGGCACAGCTGGGTATCTGTATAAGCGAGGAGACTTGATTTTGCTCCCCAAGAATTGCGGCTGAGTCCCCTGGAAAGGCAGAGCAGGGTTCTGAGTGTGTCTCAGGGACATTTGCCCTCCGTGAGTGTCTTGCCTCTCCTGCCCAGTGCCCTCTTCTGCCCAGTGCCCTCTTCTGCCCAGTGCCCTCTTCTGCCCACTGCATCTGCTCACCTAGCTCAGCTCAGGTCTCTTGGGTTTCTGTTCAGTCCTGCTCACCCCTGTGAGTATAGGAGAAGTGAGGGGAGAAGCAAAGCCAGCACCTGCCTATGGATCTTCTATGAGCATATCAGGAAAAAGCAGCCCCTCTTGCAAACACAATACCCCATGCACATGGCTTTGTAAAGGAGTTCTTCTGTAGTTTTAGATGCTCCTGGTCCCTTTGGCTGATACCTTCGTGCACCACAGAAACTGTAAAACCAATCACAGTACCCCTGAAGGGAAAGGAGGAGATGCCTGCACAGAGAGACCCGAGGGAGATGGAAAAGGCAAGGGTGGATGGAGGGCAGGCCCCCAGGGCTGATACCAGATTCCTGTAACTCTGGCCAGGCCTGCGCATGGAAAATTCAACATGGCAGCAAGGCACTGTGAAGCCACAGTATCAGCTCTCCCTCCATGACCATCCCTGTCTCCCACTTGACGGCACAGCTAAGAGATGATCCTTTGTGATGCTAAAGCCTGGTATAACAGGCCATGAATACACATTTGGGTAGCATTAGTCCTGGCAGAGACGGAGATGAGTCCTGCATCTTTTTGGGACCTCTGGCTCTGCATTCCAATTTAATATGGTGATTGCAGCAGAAAACCTCCCACCGTTCTCAGGAAAGAACAGTGAATTTGCACTTTAGCAGGTCTTTTATTTATGTGATCAGTTCTTCCTCCTCTCCCAGGCTGATTCCAACTTCCACCTGCAATTCCTAAGTGCATCTGTTGTAAAAGTGCCTCTTCAACACCTCACTCCTTAGAGCTCTTCTTAGGTGCACTTCACACCCTCCCCACCTGCAGAAGCCCAGAAATACTAAATCCTTTGCCTCAGAACTCTCAGCAGACTCATGAATATCACAAAGATGTATCACAGCATATTTTCACTCCAGCCCCCAATAAGTTGATACTCACTGCACGTTCGCAAGGAAAAGGCCAGTAATTGGTTTTGCTGGGGGAACAATCTCAGAGAGAAATGTCCTGTGTACCATCATTTACCTTCCCCGGGTGTGTGTGTGCTTCTGTCTCAGGTGCCAGTCCCTCTCATTGCTCAGTTCTTGCACCCAGAACGCCACTGTGGTGACGGAGGGGCTGTCAGAGCTGTCAGCCCACAGCTTTTGGAAAAGGTGTATCATTGGGAGGGGAGGATGCCTGCTTTCCTGGCTCAGGCAGACCAGCATGTGGCTCCCAAATCAATTTGCTCCTCCTTTCCACCAGCCTCCTTTTTTAGTTATCATGCCAGTGTGAGAAAGCTTTAAAAAGAAAGGCTATTTGGCAATATTAATTTGCATCCAGGAGATGGTGTGTGTGAGGGCAGAGAGCCATGTTCAATCTGCACCCTCCGCCCCTACAAGAGGAAATCAGGCTGCTTCTCCTTGAATCCAAGAATGCCATTCTCTGGTCCCCACATCCTTGTCCCCTCCGGGTCTCCTTTATTTGTTATCTCCCCCATTCTTCCCATGCTCCTGCACCAGCCTCAGCACACTGCTGTGGCTCCACAAGACTCTTGCATTTCGGCACCAGGGCACATGTTATTCCCTCCACCCCTGGTACCCTTCCCACCTTGGATGCCTTGCTAACCCCACTCATCTTTGCCGATTTGTCTGTCACCTATCAAAGCTTTCTTTCACTCCCCTCCCGTCTGTCTCTTCATCTAGGATTGGTGAGTTCCTAGAGGATAGGGGGCTGATGGCATTGATCCGTAGGTTTCCTCAGACCTCTGAGACAGTCTTAAAGCAGGATGACCACTCATCCCCAACTCCCGCTAAGAAGGGGGCTGTGAGTTCATCACTTGCAAGAGACGTTTACTGATTAACACCATTCCCAGGGGTAGTAGAGAGTGTTTGTTTAGATTTGTACATCCCTGGGTTTTCCTTCCATCTCCTTCCCTTTCTATCTATGTGACTTTCATTAAGGTAGTCAACTTTTCCAAGTGCAATTTTGTCACCTGTAAAATGTGGATGATAAGACCTCTTATCATTGTATGGCTTAGAGATGACACATGATGTTCTGGGCATGTAGTAGGGGCACCAGATGCCAGATATTAGTATAATTTTACCTCTAACATTTTCTATCTTGTCAGTTTGTTGTGCAAATAAAACCCTATTAAAGCAAATGTTGTAAGAAAAATCTCTCTGAAAGAAGGAGGAGAAGAAAGAAAGAAAGAAAGAAAGAAAGAAAGAAAGAAAGAAAGAAAGAAAGAAAGAAAGAAAGAAGAAAGAAAGAGAAAGAAAGAGAAAGAAAGAAAGAAAGAAGAAAGGAAGGAAGGAAGGAAGGAAGGAAGGAAGGAAGGAAGGAAGGAAGGAAGAAATAAGGAAAGGAAGGAAGGAAGAAAGGAAGAAAGAAAGAAAAAGAAGAAAGAAAAATTCCAATCACCAGCAATGATTAGCTTATTCAAGGCCATGTATAGAACAACAAAATCTCCAACTACTACAAGTGTGGAGAGTCTAATGAGACTCTTTGGAAGCTGATGATATATGATTTTGTGTGTAGTGTCTTTCCTTGATAAACTGTATGTAGATAAAATATGATCCAATTATTTTGGTTTCTCCCACCAATCCCTTAGCACTGGCCTCTAAAACCACGAGTGATCCATTTCATTTGAGGTTACTTGCTGATTGAAGTGCCATTTGTACAGAGTGTCATGTATGCCGAAGCCTCTTGTGAGTCTTATGAATTCAAGTGGGCACAGCGATGGGGAATTTTGCTAAGGTTAATAGCTATCGTATTGGTGTTATAATAATAGTCACATCCTGTACTTCTCCAGGGTTTTCCTCAGTCTTTCTCAGAAATGCTTAGGAAAGGGACTGCAGGAGCCTTTCAGGCCATTGTCCTCAGTGCCCTGAGCAGCAGGGAGAAGGCACATGTTACCATTTTGGAGAGAATGAATTATGAAATTGTCCACATGTTCTCCAATGTGGAGAAAGAGCAGAATGTATAATTGCCGCATTTATGGAAGATCATCTTTCTAGTTCAAAGCCCATTCCATTTAATTCTAATCCCATTTCCAAGTCAAACTCTAGCCTTCCCTGGTGCCCACCTTCAACTAAGCACCTTACTGTCCTCTGTTCTAAGATGTTTATAAGAATATGTGATCCCATGAAAATAATCTCCCTTCTCCGCCCAATTTAAGGGCTCTTCACTCACATTTTACCAAAATCTTTCCATTGATTGACAGATCCCTTCCTTCATTCTGAGTACTACTGAACAACCCTATCAGGATCTGCACCAGGTTCTGAGTAGTGGAACAGAATATAGAGCTTCAAGAAGTTAGAGATTCTAAGAGGTGTTAGATGAGAACACACATCACCATACCTGCCATGCAGGTACCAAGTGGAAACACTGCACCTCTTATTGTCTCAGAAATCCCACTCATCCCCAGTCCCTCAACCAACAAGAGCCTAGCCCAAGGCCATGTGTAGATCAGTCACTTAACAAATACTTGAATGACACTGCATCTCTGCCCCGCATCTGTCCATCACATGACACTACACAGCTTGTCAGGTATAGTCTGGCCAAACCAGGCATGACTTTGGCCAATTAGGAGGCACTTAGTGGCCTGATACATGAGCCTAGTCTTGGACAATTCAAGGTTAATCAAATTCCAATGCTAGCCCATTGATTTATTCCAGAAATGATCAACTCAGCTAAAATGCACTGCCCTTGACCCCTCCACAAGCCCCAGTGGCATTGCTCTGATAAGACTGGCTATCACTCTCCCTGGGTGCCCTACATCCCCAAAGAAGGGCCTGCTGACAGCTGAGATAGTGGGTAGCATAGCCTGGAGTAACCTTGATGCAGAATTTGGGAGAGGGGAGCAAAGGGACACAGAGACTGCTTCTGACGGCATTGCCACTGCAGGAAATGAAAGGAAGAACTAAGAATATGAAGCTGGAGTCAAGGACACGACGAGGTCGAGTTAAAGCCAGGGTAGGGCAACCATGCTTAGGGATTCCAATTCATGTGGGACACAGAGCATTGGAAGAGCATCTGCCTGGAGATCTTCAGAGCTGGCTTAACAGGATGGCGAGGGTTGAGCCTGGGTATATGTGAGGTCTGACTGTGCTATTGCCAGCATCCTGGACCAGGACGCAGTGTATGACCTCACCTGTAGGTTCTATTTACCTAGACAATATATGTTTAATTTAACAAAATGGTATGTGGTAGAAGTACAGTCACTATTATTTTTATTCTATTTCCTTAGAGTGTTATCATGACCCAAATCTCCAGAAGGTGCTACTCCCCTCTGACTAAGCTTCCCCAGAGAAAATCCCTCTCCCGTCAACTCAGATATCTTGAATTTTGCCATTTTCACCAGTGGCTCCAGAGTTTCCAAGGTTACGGGCATTGGAAGGACACAATTTCAGGTTTGCTGATGGCCACACTATTAACTCCTAAGTCAGTTTGGGCAAATTGCTTAAGCTTTCTGAGCTTTATTTTTTTAATTAATTAATTTATTTTTTTCTGAGCTTTATTTTGTCATCCATAAAATGAGGATAATAACTCACAGATTTGTGGTGTGGAAAAACTAAGACGCTACATACAAAGAGATGAACCCAGTACTCTGAAAATAATAACTGTTCAGCAAACACTGCTGTCTTAGTTTAAGTGGTTCTAAGTTTAGGTGGTTCTAACCAAGTTCCATAGATTGAGTTGATTATAAACTACATAAACTTATTTCTCACAGTTCTGGAGCTGACAGTCTGAGATCAAGAAGCCAGCATGGTCAGGTTCTGGTGAGGACCTCTTCTGGATTGCAGACTGCCAACTTATCTTTATATCCTCACAAGGCAGAGCACAAGCTCTCTTGTGACTCTATAAGGGCACTAATTCCATGCATGAGGGCTCCACCCTCATGACCTCATCTAATCTTAATTACCTCCCAAAGGCCTTACCTCCTAATACCATCACATTGGGGGGTAGGGTTTCAACATATGACTTTGGGGGGGGGGAACACATATTTAGTCCATAACAATTGCCCATACTAACTATAAATCATAGTACTACTATGTATTGTTGGTATTAATAATGAAATAAGCCTTGATGTAACCAGAAAGAGCCATGCTTGTCAACCAGGATACCTCCTCTGGGAAGAAGATCTCAAGGCCTGGAATTACCAGCATTTGGCCAACTGCTGTGAGGTCCCTGCATTTTCATTCCACGAGAAAGTCTCCCTGATGCTTGGTGGCTGCTCTCACCTCTCTTGCTTAGTAACCCCATGAGCCACTGTGCCATGTTCATCCAGGACACGCCACAAGCATCACTGATTGGTGACAGGCTTTAATTTCCTGCCACCATCCTTCTGGAAATGCAAGCAAGCCAGTCCAGTCCCATAAAAGACAGATGATGCAGAGCAACTGCAGGATGGGAAATGGAAATGTGAGGATGAGGACAGAGCAGAAGCTAGGCCTTTCCTAGCTGCTGTGTCAGCCCCTTGGCCCTCATTCACTGGGCATGCGCTGTGCCCAGCTCTGAACTGGGCACTGCCAGGCAAACAAAAAACCTGCAAACAGGCATCCACCCTTGAACGATTTTCACCGTACATAAAATATTTAGGAAATGATCTCAGACAGTATATAGTCACGTGCTATTTCCTGGAGTTCAGAGAATTGCATCAAGGATAGTAAAAAGTGGTGGCCTAGATGTGAGTTTGCAGGGAGCAGTGAAAAGAGGAGAAGAAGGTACCAGAAGGGGCATGAGCCTCTGTCCAGAGCCAGGCTCCGTACACACAGGAGCAGGAGGAGTGAGGGGAGGGGCTTAACTCCTGCAGAGTGTAGCACCAGCTATTTGAGTGACAGCCAAGAGTTCCAAGGATCGGGGACCTTGAAGATGGCGGAAGAGTAAGACGCAGAGATCGTCTTCCTCCCCACGGATACACCAGAAATACATCTACACGTGGAACAACTCCTACAGAACACCTACTGAAGGCTGGCAGAAGACCTCAGACCTCCCAAAAGGCAAGAAACTCCCCACGTACCTGGGTAGGGCAAAAGAAAAAAAGAAAAAACAGAGACAAAAGAATAAGGACGGAACCTGCACCAGTGGGAGGGAGCTGTGAAGGAAAAGTTTCCACACACTAGGAAGCCCCTCCGCGGGCGGAGACTGCGGGAGGCGGAGGGGGGAGCTTCGGCACCGCGGAGGAGTGCACAGCGACGGGTGCGGAGGGCAAAGCGGGGAGATTCCCACACAGAGGATCGGTGCCGACCGGCACTCACCAGCCCGAGAGGCTTGTCTGCTCACCCGCCCGAGAGGCTTGTCTGCTCACCCGCCGGGGCGGGCGGGGCTGCGAGCTGAGGCTCGGGTTTCGGTTTTGGACGGAGCACAGGGAGAGGACTGGGGTTGGCGGCTTGAACATAGCCTGAAGGGGTTAGTGCACCACGACTAGCCGGGAGGGAGTTCGGGGAAAAACCTGCACCTGCCGAAGAGGCAAGAGACTTTTTCTTCCCTCTTTGTTTCCTGGTGCGCGAGGAGAGGGGTTTAAGAGCGCTGCTTAAAGGAACTCCAGAGACGGGCGCGAGCCGCGGCTAAAAGCGCGGACCCCAGAGACGGGCGCGAGCCGCGGCTAAAAGCGCGGACCCCAGAGACGGGCGGGAGACGCTAAGGCTGCTGCTGCCGCCACCAAGGGGCCTGTGTGCGAGCACAGGTCACTCTCCACACCCCTCTTCCGCGGAGCCTGTGCAGCCCGCCACTGCCAGGTTCCCGGGAACCAGGGACAACTTCCCCGGGAGAACGCACGGCGGGCCTCAGGCTGGTGCAACGTCACGCCGGCCTCTTCCGCAACGTCACGCCGCCTCTGACGCCGCAGGCCCGCCCCGCACGCAGTGCCCCTCCTTCCCCCCCCACACCCCCGGCCTGAGTGAGCCAGAGCCCCCGAATCAGCGGCTCCTTTAACCCTGTCCTGTCTGAGCAAAAAACAGACGCCCTCCAGCGACCTACACGCAGAGGCAGGGCCAAATCCAAAGCTGAGCTCCTGTGAGCTGCGAGAACAAAGAAGAGAAAGGGAAATCTCTCCCAGAAGCCTCAGAAGCACCAGATTAAAGCTCCACGATCAACTTGATATACCCTGCATCTGTGGAATACGTGAATAGACAAGGAATGATCCCAAATTGAAGAGGTGGAATTTAGGAGCGAGATCTATGATTTTTTTTCCCTTTTCCTCTTTTGGTGAATGGGTACGTGTATGCTTCTGTGTGAGATCTTGCCTGTATACTCTTGCTTCCACCATTTGTCCTAGGGCTCTATCTGTCCATGGTTTTTTAAAAAAAATTTTTTTTCTCAATAATTAATTTTAATTGTAATAACTTTATTATACTTTACCTTCGTTCTTTCTTTCTTTCTTTCCTTCCTTCCTTCCTTCCCTCCTTTAGACAACGAATCACCCCAAAGTGAGGAGGTGGTCTCTGAGAGCAAGATTTATGATTTTTCCCCCTTTACCTCTTTTTGTGAAGGTGTATGTGTATGCTTCTGTGTAAGATTTTCTCTGTATAGCTTTGCTTCCAACATTTGTCCTAAGGTTCTATCCGTCCCTTTTTTTTTTTTCTAAATATTTTTTAATTCAATAACTATATTATACTTTATTTTATTTTTACTGTATCTTCTTTCTTTCTTTTTTCCTTCTTTCCCTCCTTCCTTCCTTCCTTCCTCCCTCCCTCCCTCCTTTCTTTCCTTCTTTGCTTCTTTCTTCCTTCCTTCCTTTCCTCCTTTCCTTCTTTCTTTCCTCATACTTCTACTAATTCTCTCTACTTTTTCTCCCTTTTATTCTGAGCCGTGTGGATGAAAGGCTCTTGGTGCTCCAGCCAGGAGTCAGGGCTCTGCCTCTGAGGTAGGAGAGCCAACTTCAGGACACTGGTCAACAAGAGACCTCCCAGCTCCACATAATATTAAACGGCGGAAATCTCCCAGAGACCTCCATCATAACACCAGCACCCAGCTTCACTCAACGACCAGCAAGGCACAGTGCTAGACAACCTATGCCAAACAACTAGCAAAACAGGAACACAACCCCACCCATTAGCAGAGAGGCTGCCTAAAATCATAATAAGGCCACAGACACCCCAAAACACACCACCAGACGTGAACCTGCCCAATAAAGAGACAAGATCCAGCCTCATCCACCACAACACAGGCACTAGTCCCCTCCACCAGGAAGCCTACACAACCCACTGAAACAACCTTAGCCACTGGAGACAGACATCAAAAACAACGGGAACTACGAACGTGCAGCCTGCAAAAAGGAGACCCCAAACACAGTAAGATAAGCAAAATGAGAAGACAGAAAAACACACAGCAGATGAAGGAGCAAGATAAAAATGCACCAGACCTAACAAATGAAGAGGAAATAGGCAGTCTACCTGAAAAAGAATTCAGAATAATGATAGTACGGATGATCCGAAATCTTGGAAGTAGAATGGACAAAATGCAAGAAACAGTTAACAAGGACCTAGAAGAAATAAAGATGAAACAAGCAATGATGAACAACGCAATAAATGAAATTAAAAGTACTCTAGATGGGATCAATAACAGAATAACTGAGGCAGAAGAACGGATAAGTGACCTGGAAGATAAAATAGTGGAAATAACTACTGCAGAGCAGAATAAAGAAATAAGAATGAAAAGAACTGAGGACAGTCTCAGAGACCTCTGGGACAACATTAAACGCACCAACATTCGAATTATAGGGGTTCCAGAAGAAGAAGAGAAAAAGAAAGGGACTGAGAAAATATTTGAAGAGATTATAGTTGAAAACTTCCCTAATATGGGAAAGGAAATAGTTAATCAAGTCCAGGAAGCACAGAGAGTCCCATACAGGATAAATACAAGGAGAAATACGCCAAGACACATATTAATCTAACTGTCAAAAATTAAATACAAAGAAAGCATATTAAAAGCAGCAAGGGAAAAACAACAAATAACACACAAGGGAATCCCCATAAGGTTAACAGCTGATCTCTCAGCAGAAACCCTACAAGCCAGAAGGGAGTGGCAGGACATACTGAAAGTGATGAAGGAGAAAAACCTGCAACCAAGACTACTCTACCCAGCAAGGATCTCATTCAGATTTGATGGAGAAATTAAAACCTTTACAGACAAGCAAAAGCTGAGAGAGTTCAGCACCACCAAACCAGCTTTACAACAAATGCTAAAGGAACTTCTCTAGACAAGGAACACAAGAGAAGGAAAAGACCTATAATAACGAATCCAAAACAATATAGAAAATGGGAATAGGAACATACATATTGATAATTACCTTAAATGTAAATGGACTAAATGCTCCCACCAAAAGACACAGATTGGCTGAATGGATACAAAAACAAGACCCTTATATATGCTGTCTACAAGAGACCCACTTCAGACCTAGAGACACATACAGACTGAAAATAAGGGGATGGAAAAAGATATTCCATGCAAATGGAAACCAAAAGAAAGCTGGAGTAGCAATTCTCATATCAGACAAAATAGACTTTAAAATAAGGACTATTACAAGAGACAAAGAAGGACACTACATAATGATCAAGGGATCGATCCAAGAAGAAGATATAACAATTGTAAATATTTATGCACCCAACATAGGAGCACCTCAATACATAAGGCAAATACTAACAGCCATAAAACGGGAGATCGACAGTAACACATTCATAGTAGGGGACTTTAACACCCCACTTTCACCCATGGACAGATCATCCAAAATGAAAATAAATAAGGAAACACAAGCTTTAAATGATACATTAAACAAGATGGACTTAATTGATATTTATAGGACACTCCATCCAAAAACAACAGAATACACATTTTTCTCAAGTGCTCACGGAACATTCTCCAGGATAGATCATATCTTGGGTCACAAATCAAGCCTTGGTAAATTTAAGAAAATTGAAATTGTATCAAGTATCTTTTCTGACCACAACGCCATGAGACTAGATATCAATTACAGGAAAAGATCTGTAAAAAATACAAACACATGGAGGCTAAACAATACACTACTTAATAATGAAGTGATCACTGAAGAAATCAAAGAGGAAATAAAAAAATACCTAGAAACAAATGACAATGGAGACACAACGACCCAAAACCTATGGGATGCAGCAAAAGCAGTTCTACGGGGGAAGCTTATAGCAATACAATCCCACCTTAAGAAGCAGGAAACATCTCGAATAAACAACCTAACCTTGCACCTCAAGCAATTAGAGAAAGAAGAACAAAAAAACCCCAAAGCTAGCAGAAGGAAAGAAATCATAAAAAGCAGATCAGAAATAAATGAAAAAGAAATGAAGGAAACGATAGCAAAGATCAATAAAACTAAAAGCTGGTTCTTTGAGAAGATAAACAAAATTGATAAACCACTAGCCAGACTCATCAAGAAAAAAAGGGAGAAGACTCAAATCAATAGAATTAGAAATGAAAAAGGAGAAGTAACAACTGACACTGCAGAAATAAAAAAAATCATGAGAGATTACTACAAGCAACTCTATGCCAATAAAATGGACAATCTGGAAGAAATGGACAAATTCTTAGAAATGCACAACCTGCCAAGACTGAATCAGGAAGAAATAGAAAATATGAACAGACCAATCACAAGCACTGAAATTGAAACTGTGATTAAAAATCTTCCAACAAACAAAAGCCCAGGACCAGATGGCTTCACAGGTGAATGCTATCAAACGTTTAGAGAAGAGCTAACACCTATCCTTCTCAAACTCTTCCCAAATATAGCAGAGGGAGGAACACTCCCAAATTCCTTCTACAAGGCCACCATCACCTTGATACCAAAACCAGACAAGGATGTCACAAAGAAAGAAAACTACAGGCCAATATCACTGATGAACATAGATGCAAAAATCCTCAACAAAATACTAGCAAACAGAATCCAACAGCACATTAAAAGGATCATACACCATGATCAAGTGGGGTTTATTCCAGGAATGCAAGGATTCTTCAGTATACGCAAATCTATCAATGTGATAAACCATATTAACAAATTGAAGGAGAAAAACCATATGATCATCTCAATAGATGCAGAGAAAGCTTTCGACAAAATTCAACACCCATTTATGATAAAAACCCTGCAGAAAGTAGGCATAGAGGGAACTTTCCTCAACATAATAAAGGCCATATATGACAAGCCCACAGCAAACATCATCCTCAATGGTGAAAAACTGAAAGCATTTCCACTAAGATCAGGAACAAGACAAGGTTGCCCACTCTCACCACTCTTATTCAACATAGTTTTGGAAGTTTTAGCCACAGCAATCAGAGAAGGAAAGGAAATAAAAGGAATCCAAATCGGAAAAGAAGAAGTAAAGCTGTCACTGTTTGCAGATGACATGATACTATACACAGAGAATCCTAAAGATGCTACCAGAAAACTACTAGGGCTAATCAATGAATTTGGTAAAGTAGCAGGATACAAAGTTAATGCACAGAAATCTCTGGCATTCCTATATACTAATGATGAAAAATCTGAAAGTGAAATCAAGAAAACACTCCCATTTACCACTGCAACAAAAAGAATAAAATATCTAGGAATAAACCTACCTAAGGAGACGAAAGACCTGTATGCAGAAAATTATAAGACACTGATGAAAGAAATTAAAGATGAAACAAATAGATGGAGAGATATACCATGTTCTTGGATGGGAAGAATCAACATTGTGAAAATGACTCTACTACCCAAAGCAATCTACAGATTCAATGCAATCCCTATCAAACTACCACTGGCATTTTTCACAGAACTAGAACAAAAAATTTCACAATTTGTATGGAAACACAAAAGACCCCGAATAGCCAAAGCAATCTTGAGAACGAAAAAAGGAGCTGGAGGAATCAGGCTCGCTGACTTCAGACTATACTACAAAGCTACAGTAATCAAGACAGTATGGTACTGGCACAAAAACAGAAAGATAGATCAATGGAACAGGATAGAAAGCCCAGAGATAAACCCACGCACATATGGACACCTTATCTTTGATAAAGGTGGCAGGAATGTACAGTGGAGAAAGGACAGCCTCTTCAATAAATGGTGCTGGGAAAACTGGACAGGTACATGTAAAAGTATGAGATTAGATCACTCCCTAACACCATACACAAAAATAAGCTCAAAATGGATTAAAGACCTAAATGTAAGGCCAGAAACTATCAAACTCTTAGAGGAAAACATAGGCAGAACACTCTATGACATAAATCACAGCAAGATCCTTTCTGACCCACCTCCTAGAGTAATGGAAATAAAAACAAAAATAAACAAATGGGACCTAATGAAACTTCAAAGCTTTTGCACAGCAAAGGAAACCATAATCAAGACCAAAAGACAACCCTCAGAATGGGAGAAAATATTTGCAAATGAAGCAAATGACAAAGGATTAATCTCCAAAATTTACAAGCAGCTCATGCAGCTCAATAACAAAAAAACAAACAACCCAATCCAAAAATGGGCAGAAGACCTAAATAGACATTTCTCCAAAGAAGATATACAGAATGCCAACAAACACATGAAAGAATGCTCAACATCATTAATCATTAGAGAAATGCAAATCAAAACTACAATGAGATATCATCTCACACCAGTCAGAATGGCCATCATCAAAAAATCTAGAAACAATAAATGCTGGAGAGGGTGTGGAGAAAAGGGAACACTCTTGCACTGCTGGTGGGAATGTGAATTGGTTCAGCCACTATGGAGAACAGTATGGAGGTTCCTTAAAAAACTACAAATAGAATTACCATATGACCCAGCAATCCCACTACTGGGCATATACCCTGAGAAAACCAAAATTCAAAAAGAGTCATGTACCAAAATGTTCATTGCAGCTCTATTTACAATAGCCCGGAGATGGAAACAACCTAAGCGCCCATCATCGGATGAATGGATAAAGAAGATGTGGCACATATATACAATGGAATATTACTCAGCCTTAAAAAGAAATGAAATTGAGCTATTTGTAATGAGATGGATAGACCTAGAGTCTGTCATACAGAGTGAAGTAAGTCAGAAAGAAAAAGACAAATACCGTATGCTAACACATATATATGGAATTTAAGGGGAAAAAAAATGTCATGAAGAACCTAGGGGTAAGACAGGAATAAAGACGCAGACCTACTGGAGAACGGACTTGAGGATATGGGGAGGGGGAAGGGTGACCTTTGACAGGGCGAGAGAGAGTCATGGACATATACACACTAACAAACGTAGTAAGGTAGATAGCTAGGGGGAAGCAGCCGCAAGGCACAGGGATATTAGCTCAGTGCTTTGTGACCGCCTGGAGGGGTGGGATAGGGAGAGTGGGAGGGAGGGAGACGCAAGAGGGAAGACATATGGGAACATATGTATATGTATAACTGATTCACTTTGTTATAAAGCAGAAACTAACACACCATTGTAAAGCAATTATACCCCAATAAAGATGTTTAAAAAAAAAAAAAAAAAAGAGTTCCAAGGATCATAGAGTCAAAAATAATCAGATTTGCTAATTCTTACTAATGCTAAAACAATTTTTTTTTTATTAAATCTGACTCTTGTATCATTACTGGCTGAAACCAGGTCTCCTCTTATTTCCATTTCCACACACCCCCGCCCCAATCTTGCCTGGTTGATATCAATAATCATTTTACTGATACACATGGTGATGGGGTAAATATTGTCACTCGGACCTCAGAGGGATTCGCCTGCAAGGAGCTGGGCTTTGCCACCTTCTGATATCCGCCTCATACAGTGGCAGCTCCTCTCTGCTCACAACAGCAACCTGATGCTTCTGGCACCCCATCAATATTTCCTACATCTAATTACATTTTAGGTTTTGATGTTTTATTCCTGGGTAGTCAAATATTTTGCATGCTGAGATGGAAAAAAGTAGCCCAAAGCAGCCCAGAGAGCCAATCGCAGAAAAGGTAAAAACGAAGGAAAAGCATCTCCTTCCTTTGTGCTCTGTTTCTCTGTTCTTCTGCCATGCTCTGTCAGCGTGTCTCTCTCTCTGTCTTTAGTTCTCTCCTGCCTGCCCCCTCCCTCGTAACCAGGCAGCACCTAGTGATGTCCACTGTCAACTGTGACACCAAAACGAGGAGCGCCCCTGCCAGCAGGTCAGCCTCCAGGCTCCCACAAAACCACTGATGATAGAGGCAGCACCCACTGTCCTCACGTGAATAACGACCAGGCAGGTTAGCACAGGCGGCTTTGCCCTGCTGAGTTAACCACACATCCAGCGGACCACGCAGCTAGGAAGGAAGGAATGCTGCAGCCTGGCCCCTCTTGGGGAGCGTGCTGCCTTCAATGTCCTCAGTCACCTGCAGCAGGCTGCAGACCCTGCTTCCTTCACATCACACATCCACTGGGGAGCAAACAAGGTCGGAATCAATCTCGACTCTAGATTAGAAAAGCACATCAGGCAACTTGTCATACAGGAAGGCTTATCCAGTTCTGCTAAAGGGACCTTTGATTTTATTCACTCAAAACCTTTGGCCTGGATCTTCCAAGCACCGTGCTAGGCATGGAGAATGCAGAGGTGAGTAAGACACCGTGCCTGTCCTCAAGGAGGCTCCTCTTATAGGCTGTTAGGACAGTACACCTAACAGAACTAGAACCATACGCAAATTGGGCTGATGGGTCTTTGCTCACACTGCCTGCTGTAGTTTGAAAGGCTGAGTCACAATTTCAAGTCATTACATCCATGTATGAGCCAGAAGTGGTATGAGCTCTGGCCAACATGAAGTAGTTTCATTTCCCCAGTTTCTCACCTTAAAACTAGAAAACCGGTGAATAAGCATAGGAAGATGACATAGAAGTAGGCAGACGGCCTAGGGACACTGGGACTCAAGGAACAGCATGGTGGGGCATTCCTGGGTCTCTTTGCTGCCCTGCCTGTATCCCAGACAGGGCACTGCAGAAGCCTCCCACCTGGAACCACCAACAGGCACAACCAGCAGAGGTCCAAGAAAAGCCTGTTTCCTCTAGCCAAAGGACTAGAAAATGGATTGTCTAACAACAAAAAACTGCTTTGGCAGTAACTTCCCTGCTCTTGTCAAACTCCAACAGAAAAACCACAGTCCCACAACAGAACCTAGAGGAACTAAGCTGGCACCCCACCACCAAAAGGCACCCCAATCTCCCTGCCAGGGGGACCAGCAGAGACTAGCCAATAGCTGGGCCTCCTACCCTCATCCCTCAAAATCAATAAGACCGAACATAGTGGTCCAAGGAAGGGCTCCACTTCCCCCAAACCATGCAGGGCATCAGTGGGACCCAGTGTGGAGCTGGGCCTCTACCTTCAGCTGGCGCCAAGGAGACAGAACAAGCTGGTACCAGACAGCCTAGTCAGCTTTCCCCCTTCCTAGTATTAGCAGAGCCCAGTGAAGATCTGAGCCCCCATCCCACCAGCATCAATAAAAGGGAACAAGATGGTGGGAACAGAGAACAGAACAAGCAGGGCTAGTTGGCAGGCACTCTGCTTCTCTCTCCCCTCTCCTGATGTCATCGGGGCCTGGCAGAAACATGAGCTTCCACCCACACCCTGCAGCAGGAAAGCAGACATAGAGACAGTGGGCAAGGAAGATGCCATGCAGCCAGCCACACGAATTATAACTTCAAGAGTACGGTGAATCCTGGGACCTGCCCCTTTGAGATGGGTGCTGATATAGCCACTAAATTTAGGAAGAAACTATGAAAGCAATCTTATCTAAGATTCCCAAGCTGTTGGTGCCTAAAGGGCTTTCAGACTGAATATTCATTCAACCCCATTAACTGACACACCTACAAGGTACTGGGCATGGCTGGGTGCTTGAAATATACAGTAAAAGATATCTTCTGTGTTATTCAGGGTTTCACTGTCCTAAAAGGTGGATAAGCAGGTAAACCATTGAGGGAGTACCAGGTGAAAAGTACTGCAATCAAGACTCGTACAAAGTGTAGCAAACGTGAAAGAGGAGCCCATAACCTGGGGAGAGACTCAGAGAAGGGTTCATGTTGAAGTTTATTGGATGAATGCCTTGAATGAAAGAGTATGAGTTATCAGGTGGAAAAAACTGAGGGCAAAAGAACAGTGCCAGACTCTAAATAGGAGGTACTGTTTGTGAGAAGATGTCCACTTTCTGTAAGCACCCGTGTGTCACCTTCTCACTGTGCTGTCCCCGTGTACCTGATTTCCATCGCAAGCATGTCAAATGCATCTCAGTTTCCCTACCTTCTCACCTGCCTTGCCTTCAAGAGGGTTTGACAAGGTGCTACAAGGTCTCACCAGAAAACTGGAAGCCTTTCTTGGCCAAATGTACTTTGAGAGGTTAGAGAGAGGGTACCCTACTCTTAATCATCCCTAGCTACTGACCTTAAGCTGACCCTTCCTCAGGGAGACCAGAAAGCCTTTTTCTGAAGTCTAGTCCCCTGCTTGCATGAGCTAGCATGTGTCCCCAGCCCATCCCTTCCTGCTTATTTTCCCAGACTGTTTAATGCTGAGGCCTTAAGGGCATTTCTTCAGGACACAGAGGGAAAAAAGCTAAATACAAAGCTTCAACTCTGGAAATCCTCTAAAACGTTCCATTGACCAAGTAAATCCTACCTTCCGCCTGAGATTGTTCCTACTCACACAAAAGATTTCTCAGAGCGCTCTGTCTGTTAATGAAACCCCAAGTCCATTATGTCTTGTCACCGAAAATGAATTCTGACAATAGGTGCAAAACTTCCTGAAGAGATGACAGTGCATGTGTCTAATTCTTTAAGAAACAACTGTATGTGGTCATACAGAGCTTTGTGGATCGGCCGGTGGGCAGAGGAAGAGGCACCTGTCCCTCTAGCTCTCTCACCTACTGCTGTGACCCTCTTGGAAAAAATGAAATGAGTATACAGCATTATCCAAGCACAAATGAAGAGCCAACACTGTTTGCTTCCACTAGGGATTTTCTAAAGGTTTATGGTCAGAAATGTGACATTCAGAAAGCATATGTATTTTTACACATAGTTCACATAGTTTTATATATTATATTATATTATATTATATTATATTATATTATATTATATTA